>NC_134355.1:589924785-590199785 GCF_048569485.1 Anomaloglossus baeobatrachus
CTGATAGTCCCGCAAAATCCTTTACAAACCTCCTGTAGTACCCCTCGATACCCAGGAAGGCCCTAACCTGCTTCGTGGTCAGGGGTCTAGGCCACTTCTGGATCGCCTCAACCTTGTTAATTTGGGGCTTAATCACTCCTTGGCCTATCACGTAGCCCAAGTAGCGGGCTTCTGAGAGTCCCAACGCACATTTCTTGGGATTGGCTGTCAATCCGGCTGTTCGAAGCGCGTCCACCACCGCTTGTACCTGTTCCAAGTGGGTCTGCCAATTGGAGCTGTAAATAATGATGTCATCAATGTACGCTGATGCATACGCCTGGTGGGGTTCCAGCACTAAGTCCATCAACCTCTGGAACGTGGCCGGAGCGCCATGTAACCCAAAAGGCAAGACAACATAGTGGAAGAGACCCTCCGGCGTAACAAAAGCGGTTTTCTCCTTGGCGGACTCCGTCAGTGGCACCTGCCAGTACCCCTTGGTCAGGTCGAGCGTGGTAAAATATCGCGCCTGTCCCAGCCTATCAATCAGCTCATCCACCCTGGGCATGGGGTAGAGATTGAAC
Source organism: Anomaloglossus baeobatrachus (assembly GCF_048569485.1). Taxonomy (NCBI): domain Eukaryota; kingdom Metazoa; phylum Chordata; class Amphibia; order Anura; family Aromobatidae; genus Anomaloglossus; species Anomaloglossus baeobatrachus. The sequence continues at coordinate 589,925,346 of NC_134355.1, forward strand.
TTGGATATTTCGTTCAATCTCCTAAAGTCATTGCAGAACCTTAAGGAGCCATCAGGTTTTGTTATTAGGACAATCGGACTAGCCCATTCACTCCGGGATTTTTCGATGACCCCCAGGCATAGCATTGTCTTCACTTCCTCCGATATGGCTTGTCGTCGAGCCTCCGGTACCCGGTATGACTTCAGGCGTACCTTCAGGTGGGGCTCGGTGACAATATCATGTCGTATCAGACTGGTCCTACCGGGCAGCTCGGATAAGACATCGGGGTTCTGCTGAACTAACCGTCTGGCCTCTCGCCTCTGAGTCTTGGTGAGGGCTTCTCCAATCCTTACTTCCGGTTCGCCCTCTCCGGAGGTCGCTGGAGCCGGAGGTGAACGACCCGAAGAGGAGGGAGATGGGGAAAAAACAGCCATCAGGCTTTCCCGTTCCTGCCAAGGTTTTAATAGGTTGACATGGTATATTTGTTCAGGTTTCCGCCTACCGGGCTGCAATACTTTATAGTTAACCACCCCGACTCTTTCCTTTATCTCGTAGGGGCCTTGCTACTGAGCCAGGAATTTACTCTCCGCCGTGGGGATTAATACCAACACCCGATCCCCGGGTTTAAAGGTCCGCACGGTGGCTTGTCTATTGTAGCGACCGCTTTGCGCGGCCTGAGCCTCCTGTAAATGCTCCTTCACAATTGGCATGACCGCGCTTATGCGGTTCTGCATACCCAAAATGTGTTCAATCACACTTTTATGGGGGGTGGGCTCTTGCTCCCATGTTTCCTTTGCAAGGTCCAACAATCCCCGGGGATGTCGCCCGTATAACAATTCAAAAGGCGAAAACCCCGTGGATGCCTGTGGCACCTCACGGATGGCAAACATCAAATAGGGAAGCATCATATCCCAGTCTTTCCCGTCTTTTGAAATTACCCTTTTTTGAGCATGGTTTTCAGGGTTTTATTGAAACGCTCCACTAAACCGTCCGTTTGAGGATGATACACAGACGTACGCAACTGCTTGATCTGGAGTAGCCGGCATAGCTCTTTGGTCACTTTAGACATGAATGGGGTCCCCTGATCCGTAAGGATCTCCTTGGGCAACCCCACCCGGCAGAACACAGCAAACAACTCCCGAGCTATAAGCTTTGCTGCAGTATGTCTGAGAGGTATCGCCTCGGGATACCGGGTGGCATAGTCAACGATCACTAGGATGTGTTGGTGCCCTCGAGCGGACTTTACGAGGGGCCCCACCAGATCCATCCCTATCCGTTCAAAAGGGACTTCTATAATGGGTAACGGTACCAACGGACTGCGAAAATGGGTCAGGGGTGCGGTAAGCTGACACTCCGGGCAGGTTTCGCAGAACCGTTTTACCTCCCCAAAGACTCCGGGCCAATAAAACCTTTGCAATATTCGCTCCTGCGTTTTCTTGACCCCTAGGTGGCCACTCATCAGGTGTTTATGAGCCAAGTCGAGGACCCGCCGACGATGCGGCTGGGGCACCACCAACTGCTCTACCACCACGCCCCGTATTTCATCTACCCGGTAGAGTAAATCCTGCTTAAGAGCGAAATGGGGGTACCTTACCTGGGCACCGGGCAGCTGTGCCACCCCGTCAATTACTGTCACCCGACTCCGGGCATGTATTAATGTAGGGTCCTGGAGTTGGGCAGTCCCAAACGTATCCGGGGACGCCTCCAACTCCGGGATGAGTTCGACCGTCTCATCCTCTCCTGCCAATACCTCTAGGGGCGACCTATCGGGTTCACATTCTGTCCCTATCATGGGGACCCCTACGGCAGGTGTCCCGGATTCAGGATTGTAGGGCTCAGGTCCCGAACTGACCAATATCTGAGGAGACTTAGGGGGTCCCTTCCATAAAGTCCAAAAATAGGGCAGATCCCTTCCTAGGATCACGTCATAGGGAAGAGAGTTCATAAGTCCCACCTCATGTTGCACCTGACCGCAAGGTGCTGTGATGGTGACAATCCCCGTGGGATAGTCTCGGCGGTCCCCATGTATGCAAACCACCCCCACGGTACGTCCTGTGGCCTTTACTTTAGCCCTCAAGGTGGATCGCACAAGGGTCACTAAGCTTCCGGAATCCAACAATCCTGTAACCGGACATCCATTCACCTGTATTTGGCACAAGTGGGGCTCCGTCTCTGGGGAGACCAGGTCAGCGGTACACACCACCTGAGCATACATTGAACCCCGCCGGGTAACCCCACAATCCATGGGCTCCGTGGTGAGTGGACACTGGGCTTCCATATGTCCCACCCGCTGGCACCGCCAACATCTAATGGAGACGGAAACCCCCTTGACGGGTTGTCGTTTAGGGCACAGAACCTTCCGGACCTCAGGAATGGCGGCCGCGGCCTCAGACGGGACGGTAGGGGACTCCTGCACCGGTGTCAGCGGTGGGTCCTTGGCCCTAGGCTTGGAGGGGCCGGACCGACGGGCGGTACGCAAAGTCTGTGTCCCGTATAAAGTCCTGCGTAGCCACATGCCGCTCTACCAGGGACACTAATTGGTCCAGGGTACTCGGGTCACCCTGTCCTACCCACCGTTGAACAGTGACGGGTAAAGTGCGCACAAAACGATCCACTACTACCCTTTCCACCATTTGCGCCGGGCTCAGAGTGTCAGGCTGCAACCATTTTTTTACAAGATGCAACAAGTCATAGGCCTGGGAGCGTACGGGTTTGGCTTCCTCATAGAACCACTGATTTACCCGCTGAGCCCGTACATAGGTATTCACCCCCAACCGAGCCAGTATTTCGGCTTTCAGGGTCACATAGTCAATGGCGTCCTCGGTACAGAGGGGGGGGGGGGGGGTTTGTGTGTATGTGAGACTGTGACCGGGGTTATCTATGACGGCCGGTATGTCTCGCCCCGGTTGTGCTCACTCCATGATAGAAAGTAAATCCACTCTAGGGTTAATGTTGTTTCCCTACAGGCTGAAGGAAGGGTTAAATAGAATCAGGAACAAGGGCAGGTGTGCCGGGTGTGAGGGAGTGATCACAACTCCCTGAGTTCTCTGCTGGAGAAGCACATGTATATTGTTGTGGACTTTTGTTTGGATTAAAACCGTGTGCTGTGAACCTTAATGCCTGTATTCTCCACCATATGTGAGGTAGCGTGGTCGGCTGCGCAGCAGAAGACACGGGATCCAGGCATTAAGGTTCACAGCACACGGTTTTAATCCAAACAAAAGTCCACAACAATATACATGTGCTTCTCCAGCAGAGAACTCAGGGAGTTGTGATCACTCCCTCACACCCGGCACACCTGCCCTTGTTCCTGATTCTATTTAACCCTTCCTTCAGCCTGTAGGGAAACAGCATTAACCCTAGAGTGGATTTACTTTCTATCATGGAGTGAGCACAACCGGGGCGAGACATACCGGCCGTCATAGATAACCCCGGTCACAGTCTCACACCACCTATTTAAATGTAAGGTACTCACGTTTTACTGTGTATGGACCCGTGAAAGCGCCCCTAGAGGCGCGAAACGGTACCGTCGTCCTCGTGCTCCCCTCCCTCCATTACCTCATGTCTGTATCACCTGTCAGCATTGAAAATTAAAATAGTCCCAGAATACCGGAGAGTGCTGCCAGTCTTCCTTTGTTCTATGGATCTCTCGGTCTGACTGTGTCTGTCTCGGTCTGACTGTCTGTCTCGGTCTGACTGTCTGTCTCGGTCTGACTGTCTGTCTCGGTCTGACTGTGTCTGTCTCGGTCTGACTGTGTCTGTCTCGGTCTGACTGTGTCTGTCTCGGTCTGACTGTGTCTGTCTCGGTCTGACTGTGTCTGTCTCGGTCTGACTGTCTGTCTCGGTCTGACTGTGTCTGTCTCGGTCTGACTGTCTGTCTCGGTCTGACTGTCTGTCTCGGTCTGACTGTGTCTGTCTCGGTCTGACTGTGTCTGTCTCGGTCTGACTGTGTCTGTCTCGGTCTGACTGTGTCTGTCTCGGTCTGACTGTGTCTGTCTCGGTCTGACTGTGTCTGTCTCGGTCTGACTGTGTCTGTCTCGGTCTGACTGTGTCTGTCTCGGTCTGACTGTGTCTGTCTCGGTCTGACTGTGTCTGTCTCGGTCTGACTGTGTCTGTCTCGGTCTGACTGTGTCTGTCTCGGTCTGACTGTGTCTGTCTCGGTCTGACTGTGTCTGTCTCGGTCTGACTGTGTCTGTCTCGGTCTGACTGTGTCTGTCTCGGTCTGACTGTGTCTGTCTCGGTCTGACTGTGTCTGTCTCGGTCTGACTGTGTCTGTCTCGGTCTGACTGTGTCTGTCTCGGTCTGACTGTGTCTGTCTCGGTCTGACTGTGTCTGTCTCGGTCTGACTGTGTCTGTCTCGGTCTGACTGTGTCTGTCTCGGTCTGACTGTGTCTGTCTCGGTCTGTGTCTGTGTGTGTCTGTGTGTGTCTGTGTGTGTCTGTGTGTGTCTGTGTGTGTCTGTGTGTGTCTGTGTGTGTCTGTCTTTGTCTGTGTGTCTGTGTGTCTGGGTCTCTGTCTGTGTCTCTGTGTGTCTGGGTCTCTGTCTGTGTCTCTGTGTGTCTGTCTCTGTGTCTCTGTCTGTGTGTGTGTGTGTGTCTGTGTGTCTGTGTCTGTGTGTCTCTGTCTGTGTCTGTCTGTGTGTCTGTGTGTCTGTGTCTGTGTCTGTGTGTCTCTGTGTCTGTGTCTGTGTCTGTGTGTGTCTGTGTGTCTCTGTGTCTGTGTCTGTGTCTGTCTTTGTCTGTGTGTCTGGGTCTCTGTCTGTGTCTCTGTGTGTCTGGGTCTCTGTCTGTGTCTCTGTGTGTCTGGGTCTCTGTCTGTGTCTCTGTGTGTCTGGGTCTCTGTCTGTGTCTCTGTGTGTCTGGGTCTCTGTCTGTGTCTCTGTGTGTCTGGGTCTCTGTCTGTGTCTCTGTGTGTCTGGGTCTCTGTCTGTGTCTCTGTGTGTCTGGGTCTCTGTCTGTGTCTCTGTGTGTCTGTCTCTGTGTCTCTGTCTGTGTGTGTGTGTGTGTCTGTGTGTCTGTGTCTGTGTGTCTCTGTGTCTGTGTCTGTCTGTGTGTCTCTGTGTCTGTGTCTGTGTCTGTGTGTCTCTGTGTCTGTGTCTGTGTCTGTGTGTCTCTGTGTCTGTGTCTGTGTCTGTGTGTGTCTGTGTGTCTCTGTGTCTGTGTCTGTGTCTGTGTGTGTCTGTGTGTCTCTGTGTGTGTGTCTGTGTGTCTCTGTCTGTGTGTGTGTCTGTGTGTCTCTGTCTGTGTGTGTCTCTGTGATAATCTGGTTTATCTTAAAGGGGGATCCGTTATTCCAAGACCAGATTCCACCCAAGCCCTCCATTTACCGGAGGAATATTAATTTGAAAAATCTAGTAGCACCTAGTAATCCCAATCTTAAAGCCATGTCAGTAAAAACCACCACCAGCTCTAATAATAACGGAAATTTTCGGTGTAATACACTGAGGTGCAAATGCTGTACAACCATTAAGGATAAAACCACTTTCTTTACATCCCGGACTACTAATGCTCTTTTTCCTATTCAGTTTCACCTAGTTTGTCAGAGCACCTACGTAATTTATTTACTTGAGTGCACGTGCGGCCTGCAATATGTGGGCTGTACAGTACAAACAATGCACGCCAGGCTCAACAAACAAAGGTCAAACATCAAAAACTGTTTTCAACAGCATAGTCTTTCCCGACATTTTTTCACCACACATCATAAAGACCCCAAACAAATGACTGTCAATCATTGACCATATAGAAAATTCAGGATCCAACCGGTTTGAAAAACTTATCAAACTGGAAAGTTATTGGATTTTCAATCTGGGGACCTTACACCCTGAGGGGCTCAATTTAACAATTGAAAACGTAGCTAAATAAACTAAATTAGGAACTGATTTTTCACTAAGGGAGCACCAGCACCTATCGTGCTGGCCGGTGGGTCTGGTTGCTTCAGCCAGATTGGTGAACAGTGTAATACATCACCAGAGAACAAATTTTAAATTTTACGCTTATTAATTCTACCCCGGACTGATTGTGTGTGTGTGTGTGTGTGTGTGTGTGTGTGTGTTTTCATTACATGTTTATATGAATTACTTTTTACTCCTATTTTTTATATTCCAGTTTTTACAATTCATGATCTGTTCACACTTAATAAGTGACTGCATGTTCATATCTAATAAAAATACACAATATTAATAAGTATATTTTAGAAAGTTTTTAAATGTTCTTACATCGCAATTGATATATTAGAGGGGTGGGATACATCAAGGGTTAACATCTTGCTGGACTGCTGTTGGCCAATGATGTTACACCTGCCCCTTTAAATTACACTCCCCATCCTTCATTTAGTTATCCACCTGACGAAGATATTGGACTATATTGAAACGTGTTGTGGTTTATGTGAATAAATAAAAAACATTTGAACTTTTACTTCCCCGTGGCCTCCATAGCGCTCCATCAGACCGTGTTTTTCATTCCTACAATCTCTTCCCCCTCTGGGGATCCACGGCAGGAGTTGCTTGGGCGGAGGTAGTACTCGCAATCAGGAACACTGATCTTCAGTGACTCCTCCAGACCAACCGCACGGGGGCTTTCCTGGATTAACTCCTTGGCTGCAGGAGACCTGCCTGGCACAGCAGCACGTGTGGCTTATCTCCTGGAAGGATCTCCTGGACTCAGTCCCTGACAGCGTAGGTTTATACAAACTTATCACATCTTTTACCATGGTTGTGCAGGGTCTGCACAACCTTATCAGGTGAGCAAATTTCATTCATATGTTCTCACCACTTACATTGTGACCCTACACATGCGCTCCATGTTTTTCATTTTGTGTGTCTGTCTGTGTGTCTCTCCTAAAAATATCATCCAGCAGCCGCCCAGAATTACCGTATCCATTAGATGTGACAATCCCGGAGCTTTACCTCGCTCATCGCGAATGTCCTGGTGCGGTGGCAATTTGGGGTAATAAGGAGTTAATAGCAACCCATTGCAGCAACTAAGTCCTAGATTAATCATGGCAGGTGTCTGAGAAACCCTCCATGATTAATTTGTAAGTGAAATAAAATAAAGGATTTTTTTCATGGTTTGTGTTTATTTGGAATTAAATACAAAAAAAACCCCTCTTTCACCACTTTATTAACACATAGACACCTCCAGGTCCGACATTATCCACACTAGGTCTTACAACAGTCCTGGCTCTGCTACATCTGAGCCTGGAGAGACCACAAGCATGTCCGATCTCTCCAGGAAACATTGAGAAGAAGGACCCAGCTGGCAGCAGTGATGTCACTCAGTTCATTAGGGGTCCTAACCGGGTTCCCACGGTATGACCTCTGGCGACCTGAAGCACTCTGGCCTAAAATGCGGGACCATGTCCCGCTGGCAGTACTTTAACAGTGACCGTGTCGGCATGGAAGACAGGCTGCCTCGCACTCCCCAGATGGCATTGTCAGTGTTAAAGTGTGGGGCCTGTCCCGCTCCCCACCAGCACTTCAACCCTGACAATGTCGTCCGAGTAAAGTGGTAATAACAGCCTGCCATCTGCTGTGAGACGAGTTTGTATCGGCAGTTCCTCCTGGCAGAGCACACAGCTCTGACAGGAGGTGCTACCGAGGTCATACATGCTGCGGCGATCAGGTGACAGCATCAGCTGCTTACTGGCAGGTTCTGGAGCCGATCGGATGTGTGTGTCGGGAGTCTGCAGAGACGTGAGTATAGTTTTTTTTTTTTTTTTTTTTTTTTTCTTCTACTGATGCATCAGCTGATTGTTTAAACAGCTTTTAAACAAATCAGTTTGTGTCATCGGAGTCAGGTCCTTGAATCTGACACCTCATCTGATCGGTTTGCCTTCTGGCAAACTGATCAGATGATACAGCATCTGCATTGGACATTGTGGGACCCTTGACCCAGGACTTTGGCAGAAGGGGGGTTCTCTAGTTCAATGAAGATAGTCACTAATTGTGTTGTATTTTATTTTTTAATAATTATGTGCGGGTTTTTTGTTTTTTTTTTTTTGTTTTGTTTATCTTTACTAGAAATTCCTGGTGCTCTTGTCTAATATTGGCATGACACCATGAATTTCAGGCTTAGGGCCAGCTGATAATACACAGCTGGCCCTAACCCCATTATTACCCAGAGAGCCACTCTGCACCAGGTCTGCTGAAAGAGTTATATACAGCGCCAGAAGATGGTGTTTCTATGAATGCGCCATCTTATTGGGCGGCTGCAGACTGCAATTCGCAGCTGGGGGCCCAGAAAGCTTGTGCCACCCTGTACTGCGGATTCCAGTCCCCAGCTGCCCATTATTTTTTTTTTTTTATTTTTTTTTTTTTTATAATTATTTCATGAAATTCATGACATAATTTTAAAAAAAGGGCTTCCCTATATTTTTGGTTCAACAAATAGAACAAATAGGCAGCTGGGGGTTCGGGGCAGTCCGTACCTGCCTGCTGTACCTGGCTGGCATACAAAAATATGCCGAAGCCCATGTCTATTTTTTATTATTTTAAATAATTAACAAATGCAAAAAAAACAAAACATATAACCTTAACCCTAGGGTTAGGGGTAGAGATGAGCCAACCTCTAGAGGCTCTAGTTCGGTTCGTCGAACGGAGGCCGCGTTCGAGTTCAGTTCGGCAAGCCGTTCGACGAACCTCTCGAACCCCATTGAAACCAATGGGAGGCAATCACAAACACATAAAAACACATTAAAAATGTACACATACAGTTAATAAACATTGCTATAACACTTACCTGTCCCTGTGATGCATCCTGCACTCTGTCTCCTGCCAATTTTCCTTCCGATAATCACTGCATCCTCCCGGTAACCAGCACTGATAATAGGACCTATCGTGATGTCAAAATAGCCATGTGACCAGTCACGTGTCTATTATCTCATTGGCTACAGACTGGTCACATGGCTTTGACGTCATGTCCTGTCCTAGGTCCTGTCAGTGCATCTCTCCAGTATGCGGTGATCGTTTGTGTATCTCCGTGTACCGGCGACATGCTCTAGCACACGGTCGACTCCCCGTTCTGCTTCCTCGTTCCGTTATTCACCGGCTGCCACAGCCGGTCAATAACTGAGATCACCGTTGCTATAGCAACGCGCCTGTTAGTGGTGACATCACCGCTTACAGCCAGCAGCACTGATCACTCGCGGAGTGAAAAGCCTGCACGGGCAACAGCAACGTCTTCCTCTCATGCAGTGCTGCTGATGTAGCAGAGCTGCATGGGTTGAAGGAGAAAGAAGACCATGGATCATGGAGGGATAAGGAGTAATAAACATGGAGTCTCTAAGTGTGTCTGTATTTGTTTCTATTAAAGTATTTTTTTTTCTCTGTAATTTTTTTTTTTAAACCCCTTATTGGAGATTCTTAATGGCTGGGTCAAACTTGCCTGACATTAAGAATCTCTGACTAACTAGCTAGCAAAACAAAGCTAGTATTAACTCATAATTACCCAGTGAGCCACCGGCATCAGGGCAGCTGGAAGAGTTGGATACAGCGCCAGGTGATGTCGCTTCTATGAAAGCGCCATTTTTCTGGGGCGGCTGCAGATAGCAATTCGCAGCAGAGGGGCCTAGAAAGCTTGGGCTAACCTGTGCTGCGGATTCCAATCCCCAGCTGCCTAGTTGTACCTGGCTGGACACACAAATGGGGCGAAGCCCACGTCATTTTTTTTTTAATTATTCCATGAAATTCGTGAAATAATTAAACTGGCTTCCCTATATTTTTGGTTCCCAGACGGGTACAAATAGGCAGCTGGGGGTTGGGGGCAGCCGTACCTGCCTGCTGTGTCTGGCTAGCATACAAAAATATGGCGAAGCTCATGTCATTTTTTTGGTGGGCATAAAACTCCTGCATACAGTGCTAGATGCAGCATGCTGAGCCTTGCTGTTCTGCAGCTGCTGTCTGCTCTCCTCCATACAGACAGCAGCTGCAGAACTACAAAGCTCAGCATACTCCATCCAGGACTGTATGCAGGAGTTTTTTGCTCCCCAAAAAAATTAATGTGGGCTTCGCCATGTTTTTGTATCCTAGCCAGGTACAGCAGGCAGCTACGAATTGCAGTCTCCCGCCGCCCCAGAAAATCCCAGCCATCTTTTGACGCTGTATCCAACTCTTCCAGCTGCCCTGAAGCCGGGTGGCTCGCTAGGTAATAATGGGGTTAGGGCTAGCTATATATTATCAACTGGCCCTAAGCCCGAAATTCATGGTGTCACGTCAATATTAGTCATGGCCACCATGAATTTCTAGTACCGATTTTAAAAAGAACCACAACACACAGAAAAAAATATTTTTATTATAAATTAAAACACAACACAATTAGGGACTCCATCTTTATTGAAATAAAGAACCCTCGTCCATTCCGGATCCAATATCATCTGATCGGTTTGCTGGAAGGCAAAGCGATCAGATAATGTGTCAGGTTCAAGGGCCTGAATCACATAACACAGCAGCTGATTGTATAAACTGCTTTTATACAATCAGCTAATGCATCAGTGCAAAAACAAAAAACAAACTACACACTTCAGTGCAGACTCCTGTCCGACAGCATCAGCTGATAGTTCAGCCGGCCGGGCGGTAAAAAGCCGGCCTCACCGCTCGACTTGGTGTCAGCTGATTCCGTCAGGTGACCGCATCAGCTGATCATCGCCAGGTCAGAGAGAGAGAGAGAGCTCACAGCTGATGTCCGGCTCCTCCCCCTCAGTGCATAATTAAATTATAATTCTAAATATATTATAAATATAATTAAAATTAAAGATAAAAAAAACATTTTTTACCGAGACTAGAACTCGTGACCTCATGCTTCTTAAGCGAGCACTCTAACCACTAGTCTACTGCTTCTAATGATAAAGATAGGCGGATTTTGTCATCTTGACTTCTGCATTGCTGAAGTCTCTGCTGACCACGCGATTCACTTCATTGCTACGTGGAGCTGATCAGAGCACTCGTGTTCTGTAGCAGAGCTGACAGTGTCGTGTGGATTATGTCGGACCCGGAGGGGTATTTGTGGGTTAACAAAGGGGTGAAAGAGGGGGGGGGGGGGTTTGTCTTTTATTCCAAATAAAGGATTTTTCAGTGTAGTTGTTTTTTTTTTTTTTGTTTTTTTTTTTTTTTTTACTTTTCGCTTTAAGTTTAAGTTTAATCATGGACTGTATCTCGGGGAGATGCCTGGCATGATTAACTCTTTATTACCTCGATTGCCACCGCACCAGGGCAATTCGGGATGAGCTGGGTAGAGTCCCACGGGACAGTCACATCTAATGGATGCGGCTATTCCAGCCGGCTGCTGGGTGATATTGTTAGGGTGGTGGGCTCCCGATAACGTTGTGCTCTCAATCCTGACAATACCAGCCTCCAGCCATGCGGCTTTATCCTGGTATCAAATATGGGGGAATTGCTTTTTTTTTTTAATTTTATTTTACTGCACGATTATAGAGCCGCCCGCCTGCGGCTGTGATTAGTTGTAGTGACAAAGCTGTCGCTCAGCTTGGAGACGTGTCTGACTGCAACCAATCATGGGCGCCGGTGGGCGGGGAAAGCACGGAATAACTAATTGACTAATGAAGCGGCAGCCATTTTCTAAAGAAGAAAAGACACTGCAGATTTGTGACAGCCGTGCAGCGAGACGCCCGTGATCGGTGAGTAGGAAAGGGAGAGGGATTGTGCTGGGGATGCAGGACACATGCAGATAGCAACATGTGCACAAAGCCTTACTGTGAAAAGCCACATTTATGCTGATCAAACCGTTCTCAAACGTAACTCGAACTGTCGAGCTTTTAGCAAAAAGCTCGAGTTCGATCTCGAGCACCCCCTAAAATCACTCGAACATGAAATTGGCGAACCTCGAACATCGCTCATCTCTAGGGGTAAAAAAAAATGTGGGCTCTCACTGCATTTTCTATTGCTAGCTAAGGGTAACCCAAGCAGCTACTGGCTGCTAACCCCCACTGCTTGGTGTTCCCTTCGCTGGCAATTAAAAATCCAGGGAAGCCCTATCTTTTTTGGTTAAAAAAAAAATGTGGGCTTTGCCATATTTTTGAATGCTAGCCAGGTACAGCAGGCAGGTTTGGGCTGCCCCTAACCCCCAGCGGCCTATTTTTATCCGGCCGGGAACGAAAAATATAGGGAAGCCCTTTTTTAATTTCATGAATTTCATGAAATAATTAAAAAAAAAAAAAAAAGACAAGGGCATCGCCCAATTTTGTGTCCAGCCAGTAAAAGTAGGCAGTTGGGGACTAGAATCCGCAGCGCAGGGTGGCCCAAGCTTTCTGCCCCGCCTGCTATGAATTGCATTCTGCAGCCATCCCAGAAAATGGCACTTTCATAGAAAGTACAAACACTGGAGCAGTTACACCTGTGTGGGAGATTTTGTAAGTGTGTTGTGCTTTAACCCTTTTGCTTCCTTTTTTCAGTGATTTCCCTGGCCAATCACAGCCATGCCAATGCTTAACATAGCTGAGACTGGGCCAGTAGTGGTTTTTCTGCAAACTAATAGTTACCGAACATTTCCGTCTTTTGAGCAAAGTGTTCACATAGCCGAGCCCAAACAAACAGACCAAGGCTCTCACCAAACCGGAAATTGGCGTACGCGAACTGAAAATCTCTAAGTACCAACAAGCCGTGATGTGAGTATTATTTAATAAATCTTACGTTTTACGATTTTCACGTGCAGTGTTCCTCAACTCCATTACTTAAGAGCCACCAGCAGTGCATGTTTTCAGGATTTCTTTAGTGTTGTAAAGGTGATAATTTAATCTCCTCCACAGCTAATGATTCAAACACTTGTGTAATGCTAATGAAATCCTGAAAACATTCCCTGTTGCTGGCTCCTGAGGACTGTAGTAGGGGAGCACTGCTCTTGAGTCTGAAGAAATGCCAAAGCATTGTAAGTAACATTTAATTTGGATCAATTAAAAAAAAATTACACCGGAAATCAAATTTTTCCTGTAAATCCACGGGATTTGGCAAACGTGATTCTTGGAAGATTCGATCATCTTTAGTCCCAACCTCTAATACTCCCGACCCTTCTGAAAATTAAGGGGCTGCGCTACATTAATTCACTGACTTTCCCTGCTTTCTGGTAAGTACTTGCATCTGGTATTGCCGGAAAATGTAGCTGATCACATTTATTTGAACGGAGTTATGCTGCAGTTTCTCCGCACTGTGCAATGAAAAACTATGAATGGACACACTACTACCTGGGTTGCCATTCGTCCAGAAATTCTAAGACCTGTCCGTATAAAAAAAAAAGTGTACGTGATTTTTTTTTTTTGAAGCTTAAAAAAAGATACATATAATTTTTAGTCATGAGCAAGCGTTCACTGTATTGCTTGGTACTCAATGAAGCATCATGGTGCTCGGCATGCTCTGTGCACGATCAAGTACCGTTGGTGCTAGAGGTAAATACTGGAGTTCCCATTCCGTTACCTACCCTGACACAGCCCCTGACCACCACAGTCCCTATTTTCCAAGTGCAGACGGCATCGCTTATCCACTTCCGTTCCATGAGCACTGTCCAAATGCTCCCACCCCCCCCCCCCCACCCTCCAGCCAAAGTAACTGCAGTTAATTCCGCTCCTGTACTTGTTCTGAAAAAGAGAGATTCTTTTTCTGGAATGGGAACTCAAGCGGAACTAAGTTACTTTGGCTAGGATGGAACATTTTGACATTGAACATGGAACGGAAGTTGACGGGGAATGCCAGTTGTGTGCGGATGATAGGGAATGTGGTAGTAGATAATATGGAAGTGAAATTGTTGGGCAAGATCTGCTGCCTGCTAGGTGTGGATGGAACTTCATATTTTTTTATTTATTTTTATTTTGCCTCTTCGTTGTAAAATTATCAGCAATCACAGTATTTTGAACCTAAATAGTTAACTTAGCAATTCCAACTAGGTGTTGTTATAACAGCTTTTCTTGGGGTGTGTACTTCTACCTGTGTGATTCTGACTAATAATAAGTTTGCAGCGACAATCAATGGAAAGAACATGTCCCATAGCTTAGAGCAGATATAAACATACTTACAGTAAAATGCAAAAGGGTAACACTGCTTTGAACTTTTCACTTTCAGGCTATATTTCAGTATTCACTACAGCTTTGCTAGTGAAACTATATTCATTTTATAGACAATCCTCATGGCTATCGCATACATTAATTTGACTTGAAACTATTTATCATATGATTATTTATGCAGATTCTTTTCATCTCACTGAATTGTTACTGTTTTGTTCCTAAAAATCTAAGTTTTTTACTTTTATTTTGTTGATTTTTGTAAATCAACACTACCTAAATCCTTCTGGGCATGCTCTCGATCAGATTCAAGCAAGTCTCCACAGAAATCTGAACCAGAGTCTCTTCTATACGGACCCAATGTTAAAGTATACTGGTCGACTCATTTGGGTATGTGTACAGCCTTTTCCCCCCACAAGTGTTCGATTGGCTTGAGGACTGGGGACTGAGGGAACCAATCCAGTACCTCTACTTCAATGTCATTGAATCATTTATTCGCCAATCTCAACAAATGCTTTTGATCATTCTCCTGCTGGAACATGGTCGTCCTTTTCATACGCATAGTACTCGAGTGTATGAAGTAACGCGCCTTGTAAAATTCTCTCATATAGCTCAGCATGGAGACCATCACTCATCCTGGTCATGTATCCAGCACCTTTGGCTGTGAAGCAACCCCATATAATCAGGCTTCCTCCACTGAACTTGACAGTTGCTTCGATTTCTCAAACCGTAAGCCTCTTTTTACCTTCTTTCTTCCAGAAGCATTTGCACCCATCAGAGACTAGTCTATTGACTTTTGTGTCATCGCTCCAAAACACCCATTTTGAATCTTCTACTGTCCACTTTTCATACTTCAATATCAAAGGAAGTATAGGTTCCAGTTTGAAAAGAAGTCGAGTAGATATAGAGAACCCCGGCACACAAAAATTGAGAGAGTCTTGTATACTTGAAATTTTTATTTAATTTTTATTTTTAACGTTTCGGCGAATGCCTTTTTCAAAACTAAATAAAAAAAAATAGAAACATATGCAATTATCAGTACCATGAATACATAAGATATTATAAGTCATATCCATATCAGAAATAATTAAATGACATCATATATACCTAATATAGTCTGAAGACAGGAAAATTGTTTTATCCTGTGAAGTATATCATTGAACTCTGCATAGAATTTTCTAGAAGAAAGGCCCATATATTAAATACAGAAAAATAAAATAAAATGCATAAATCTGCCAAAAGGAACATAAACTTAGAACATACCAAATCAGAATCTCCCCAAAAAACTTTAAATAACGGGGTATAATGTTCACATATGTGATTATCTATGGGACAAGAATATAACTTTTAAACCACATATTAAAATATAACAAAGAATGCATCTGAATGCAACAATGGACTCATTATATTACCTCAAGTGAAAAAAGTGGAATTTCCTAGTGAGGATATGGAGTGCAGTTATCGCTAGTAAGATAGCTAGAGAATAAAGTGAAACAGCGGTCAAAATGAATACAAAGACAAGATCCCATAGAAGAACATAATAGCCTTCAAGAGCGCTATAACATTACCTGTGCCTTAGGAGATCAGTGGTGGAGTGGGATAAAACAGCCGCGGTGAGGTTTAATTATTTTTGATCCGGATATGACTTATAATATCTTATGTATTCATGGTACTGATAATTGCATATGTTTCTATTTTTTTTTTTTTTTATTTAGTTTTGAAAAAGGCATTCGCCGAAACGTTAAAAATAAAAATTAAATAAAAATTTCAAGTATACAAGACTCTCTCAATTTTTGTGTGCCGGGGTTCTCTATATCTATGTAACTGATGTTTCCCCTGAGCACCTTACTCAGTGAGCCGGGCTTTCACTCAATTGTCTGAAAAGAAGTCGAGGCTTCTTCACCTTTCTTTGGGCCACCAATCCAGACTTGTGTAACATACATCTAATAGTGCTTGCATGGATGTCTGTGAACTCACTATTATGAAGCATACGAGCCACCTCCGCTGCCGTATTTGTCAAGCCAGAACTGATAGACCTTCTGATAAGCTGACTTGATGACTTCGATATTTGGCCTGGATGTCCACCTCTGGGTTTTTAATTTGATGGACACACTTCATTTTGTATTCTTCCAATTGTCATGGCACTCACATGATGCAGTTTGGTAATTTTCTTGGCCAAGAGACAGCTATCAATAAACTGGATGATGTTTCTCTTTTCTTGGGAATCTTCATCGCTGCTACTTGATTCAAATTAGTGACCTTTCTCCTGGGAATCGACCTAATAAAATTAGAGAATGTGAGAACAGGTTGTAACTTGTAGTATACAGGAAAAAAAAAATCAAACACCATAAGCAAAACAGTAACAATGAAGTAACATGACAAAAATCTGCATAACTAATCATATGCTAAAGAGTTGCATGTCAAATTTATGTAGAGAAATCCAAGATTGTCTATAAAATGAAGGTAGTCACCTGCTCAAAGATGTAGTTAATGGTGAGATATGGAGCCTGAAAGTCAAAATTTCAAAACATTATTACCTTTTGCTTGTCACTAGATTTCTGCTGTTCACATGCAACTTATAATTAGAGATGAACAAACCTGTTTGGTAAAGGTTTGCCAACTTTAAAATTTGGTACAAGCCATAGCTTGTTTGTTTGGGCTCTAACTCCGAGCACGTTCCTCAAAAGTCAATAATGTTTGTTTTTGTTCGTTTTCTGCCCCGGAATGCTGGCCGCGTTTCCAAAAATGCTTTCTTAATAGCATTTTTGTACTTTTGGATAGGATTGTCTGATGTGGGATGTGTAAAATCAGTGAAGGAGGTGGGGACTCTAGACCGGGGAAGCCTTTTAGCGTGCGGCGCTATTTTTTTTTTCTTAACTTTATTTGTGGATGTTGCTGCAGCCAATCACGACACAGCAAACCTCCACAAGGTTCAGACAGAAGGGCTTCTGTGATTGTGTGCCTCAGTCACATGTACATGTGCATATTAATCATGCATATGTTTAGTCAGCACCATTTTTTGAATGAGAAATGTTAGGAAAGCTGAGTGGTAGTCTAGAATAGGAACGTGAAGTGTGTGTGTGTGTGTGTGTATGTATGTGTGTGTGTGTGTGTGTGTGTGTGTGTGTGCGTCACAAATCGATACATTTCATGATTGAAATAGGTATTGGTACTTTTAGTGTCTGCTAAAGAATTGCTAGTACTGAAAATTATGCAAACACATTTATGGGTATTGCTAGTTAGCCGTGTGTGGCCTAAAAGTTGATAGGGAAGTATCTAAGTTGTTGGCAACTTTAATTGCCTGGTCAAAATTCTGCAAACAGTTATAGGTATTGTTACTTAGTGCCTGGCCTAAAACCGTTGTTAGGGGATTATGTAAAAAGGGGTTCCTGACAATTTTGCCTGCTGAAAATTATGCAAACACATTTCTAGGTATTTCCTGTTAACTGTGCCTGGCCTGCTGTGAATTTTCTAGGCAACTTGCCTAAAAGTTGTTCTCGGCAATTTTAATTGCCTATTCAAAATTACACAGTGAAACATATTTATAGGTATTCTTATTAGTGCCTGCTGAAAATTTGCTATTGAACAAGCTAAAAAGGCCGCCTTGGCACTTTTCCGTGTCTGCTCCAAATTACGCAGTGAAATGTATTTGTAGTATTGGTATGTTTTAGTGCCTTCACATTATTGGCAACTCAGGCAGGAAGAAATTAATTACTCCTTTGTATCAAGTGTCTGACAGGTGTGGGCTTAGGTTTGCAAAACATCTGTTTGAAAGGGTACATTAACCATGAGTGGTAAATCACAACGAGGTTGTCATGGAAGGGGGATAGGCTGGGTTTTGCAAGTGTATGTGTGGGAAGTTCTGTTACTCAAAGGTCTAGTGAGCAAACACCTGCTCATCCTATCACAAGCGAATTTAACGCAACTTCCGTTACTCGACCTACTCCACTTGATTTCTTTGGCAGCTGCATATCGCTTCATCTTTGAAATGAGGCTGATAAACTGCAGGTGCTGGAGTGGATGGCAAGTGCTACATCAAATGGCCTCACCTCCTCTTCCTGCACCTAACCTCATACACAGTTCATTCCTCAGAGGTACCACTCCAATTACACTTTCTTCCGCCCATGTCACTAATCTCTAACTGGCAAACTGACTGTGGGGAACAGCACATGGGCGAGTCTCAGGAGCTGTTCCCATATTCTACCCAATGGGCATCACAGGTACGCTCCAATGATTCCCAGACTGAAGAGGAGGAAAACATCTGCACCAATGCCCAAAATCTTTGGGAATTGGATCCTGGCCCAGATGAAGTAGGGCTTCAGCAGGATCCTGACCATCAACTGGTGGAGGTGATGACGCTGAGACTCAGATACCCGAGGTGCATCCATACTGTCTTATGATGTCTGCTCAGGAAGAGGAAGAGTGGGACAACCTAGGACCTGATGAAGTTGTAGATCCCACTTTGTGTGAACCCAGAGGCACACAGCTGTGTACCTCAGCAGATGAGGAGGAAGCCGAGGAGGTTACATTGGCAATTCCCAAATTGAGTCTTCATTCACATGTGCATGCAAGGGCAACAATGCTGTCAAACTAGGGTAAAAATGAGCCAAAACAAAGTCTCTAATGTTGTTACATCTACTTGAAAAAGATACCCTTTCTTTCCACCTCATACGTAAAGATATTTTTGTCTGTTGTGCCAGTCTTCTGGGAGCAAGAAGCCTACACCGGTCACTGTAGCATGTCTTCATTTTTAAAACTCTAATGCCGGGCCACAGCCTGTGTTACATTGACCATACCTCCCTGCTCTTTTAAAGCCCTATGTGGAGAGGGGCAATTGATGCTACTGTACTGCTGTCTGCCTGACAGGTTTTTAAATGTCAAAACTACAAGATACGTGTCAAAGTTGTGTCTTGTGGGTAAGGCCAGTCTTCTGGGAGAAAGAGGCCTTCACTGGTCACTGTAACAGGTCTTCCTTTTTCAAATTCTAATTCTGGACCACAATCTGTGTTGCATGGACTGTACCTCCCTGCTTTATTAAAGCCCTATGAGGAGGGGGCAATTAATGCTACTATACTGCTTTCTGCCTGAAAGGTTTTTAAACATTTCTGTTTTTTAAAATTTAATTGACTGGCAACATCCTGTGTGTAAGTCAGCAAAATTAGGCAGTGCTTACATTAATATGCACCAGACACTGCAGTGACACAGCTGCAGAATTGTGCAACGCTATCCAGGCCAAGTTTGATAAATGGCTTTCTCCACTGAACTGTGCTAGGGAAGGCCATGTAAGATTATGGAGCAAGGCTGATGGCAGCACTACAGGTGGGCGACACTAAGTCTGGACAAAATCACATATGCACTGCATGGACAAACCTGGTTGTACAGCAATTGTTAGAGCAGTATTGTGTCCTGGATGCGCTGCTGCGGAAGGCACAGTCTGTGTGCTCACGTTTTTAAAATGAAAATTCTGGGCCCACAGCCTGTGTATTGTATGGACCGTACCTCCCAGCTCCTATAATGCCCTATGGTGAGGGGAACAATTAATGCTCCTGTACTGCTGTAGGCTTCAAAGGATTTGGAATGTTGAAACTCCAAATTTGGTCTCAAAGTTGAGTTTTGTGGGTAGTGCCAGGCATCTGGGAGGAACAGGTCTACACCTGCCACTCAGGGATGTCTTCATTATCAATGTCTTCAATTCAAATGCCAGGCCACAACTAGAGATGAGCCAGCTTCTAAAGGCTAGAGTTCGGTTCGGTTCGTCGAACAGAGGCCCCGTTCGAGTTCGACGAACCTCTCGAACCCCATTGAAAACAATGGGAGACAAACACAAACACATAAAAACACATAGAAAACACCTTAAAAGGTGTCAAAAAGGTGACAAACAACTCCCAAGACACCACAAACACATGGGAAAGTGACAGACATATACTCATGCAAAAACAAAACAGCTGGATGAGGAAAAAGAGGAGGAGACACAGATATGAGTATATGCAAGTGAACATCGATGCCATTACTGTGCAACTTGAGCCTTGCTCATTTTAGGCTTCCAATCTGTATAAATTGCCTGAGCTTTCCACTTACACCTTGGGGATCTTGTCATGTCCCGCAACCAGCGGTCTCTCGGAACGTGTGTTCAGTGCTGCTGGGGGTGTGATGACAGATAAGAGCACACATCTGTCCGTTGACAATCTGCACAGACTAACATTCATCAAGATGAACAAATCATGTATCCGCAAGGACTTTTCTACCCCTGTGTCATCCAGGGGAGACTGTAGTCTGGTGTATTTTTGAGTGCTTCATGCAAAGCATCTTTTTAAGATTGCAACTGGGGGACAACTGATGGCAGTGGTGTGTGTGTGTGTGTGTGTGTGTGTGTGTGTGTGTGTGTGGCCCAATTTTTTGGAAATGAAGGAGACTGTGGTTGTGGTTGGAGTACCCTTGCTGTGTTTTACATGATTTTAGAAGGGCATGACATGGCTTAGAGGTTGACTTTCAGCATCTAAAAACTGTTGGCTACAGAAATATCAACCCAACTGCATAGTCCTTTTCCTAGTGTGTGGTTTTGCTGTATACTGGGGAGCCCAACCTGTACACTACTTTAAATGAAGCATAAGTCGCAGTGGAAAGGTCACTGTGCTACAATGCGGCCTAGCGGGGTGGAGCAACCACAGTCTGCCCCATCAATGGCATCTGCGTGCTCTTCATACTCTGTGACTGTGGGGACAGCAGTCACACATGCTTTTTCACACTGACCTTCCACCCCTTTACCCGCAACAGGGAGTGTGATTGTCATGTCATCAGTTGTTTTGGAAGTGGAAACAGCTGGTGGTGGTGAGCTCTCTGACATCGAGAGAACCACCTTTTGGATGAAGGCAAAATTATATCCACACCTGCACCTTCGTCACAGATTGGCTGGACTACCTGCAGTTAAAAATTGCGTAGCACAAATGGAGAGGCGTGTAGAATGCACATGTGATGTACCTTGCTTGACAGCAAAGAAACCCTAAGGTAGTATCCCAGATAATTTTAGTACGCCCCTGAAAGTGTCAGCACTTTGAGGAAATAAAATAGCGTGGCAAAAACTGGCCATGTAGGTAGAATGTACGGGTGCTGTGGGTCAGTGGACAGCAAAGGAACACTAACTTAGTATTCCAGACAGTTTTAGGATGGCACAAAAAGTGTCAGCACTTTGGGGAAATAGCATGGCAAAAAATGGCCAGGTGGGTAGAATGCACGGGTGCTGTAGGTAGCAGGACAGCAAAGCCAAGCACAGCGTTTGCACGGACCTGCCTAACAGCTTTAGCTATGAACGCCTTGAAATCAGCCCTGAAAAGGGCTTAAATAACCAGTAGTCCCTAATCCCTAAAGCGCTGTGTAGATTGCACTGTAGCTCTATAGCGCACACAGCTACGGGAGCAGTGACACTCACCCACACGCAATAGACAGATAATGGCGGCAACGGGGAAAATGGCCGTGTTTTACAGAGCAAAGACATGTGACATGCACAGCCTATGACACAAGCCCTTGCTTGTCTGGCAAAAATCCACTGTGCAGTGTGTGTCTGTGATTTGCTGACAGCCTGGCCCGCCCCACTGTACGCGTGGTTAGGGAAAAAAAATAAAAGGCGATCGACATTCTCAGCACTCAGCTCAGTAGCAGCACCGATCTAAACCCCGTCCCCCCCTGCACACTATACGCTCAATTTTGATGATAGCGTGATTCACACAGTGTCTCACACTATTACAGTGAAAAGCCAGCTAGTAACTAGCTTTACTTTTATGGTGCTCGAACCGTTCTCAAACCGCTCGAGTTCGAGACTCGCGAACACACCCCAAAAACACTTGAACATGAAACTGGCGAACATCGCTCAACTCTAGCCACAAGCTGTGCCTTGCATGAACAGTACCTCCCAGCTCTTCAAGGCCATATGAGGAAGGGGCAATTGATGCTACTATACTGCTGTGTGCCTTTAAAGGTTTTTACATCTTAACACTCTAAGTCGGTTTTCAATATTCTCTTTTGACTGCAGTTTCAGTGGTCTGAGAGCAAGAGGCCTACGCCTGTCTTTTATCTTGCTGTCTCTAGTAAAGGGAGAAATTGTTCTAGGGTAGGTCCCACGCAGCCATGTTGCTAAGTTGGCCTATATGGAGTGTATGCCAATTGTTGCCACTTTTCTTCTTGCTGGACCTTTTAGTTTTTGGAAATGTGGAGACTCAAAGTAGGGTCTCCAAGTTGGCTTTGTCTGTTGTACCAGGGGTACGGGAGTACCAGCCCTTCTCCTGTCTTTTAACTTGCTGTCTCTGATGAATGTAGAAATGCTGGCTTAGGCCTTGTTCCAGGGTCAGTCCCATGGAGACATGTTGCTTAGTTGGCCTATTTGTAGTGTGCCAATTGTTGCAACTTTTCCTGTTGCCTGTCACCCATGCATCTCTTTAGTTTGAAAATGAAAATGCCAGGCAACATCCTGTGTGTAAGTCAACATAAATCTAAGTGCTTAAATTAATATGCATTGGAGAATGCTGTCACATAGCTGTAGAGTTCTGGACCACTATACAGGCCCAGTTTGATCAATAGCTGTCTCCACTGAACCTGGAGTCAGGGAAGGCTGTGTGCAATAACAGTTCAAATCTGGTGGCGACACTATGCTTGGGCGACATCACATGTGCATAGCATGGTTCACTTGTTCAGCCTGGTTGTACAGAAATTTCTAGGGAACTCTTCCTGCCTGGATGTGCTGATGCAGAAGTCACGGTTGCTGTGTGCTCACTTTTTAAAATGGAAATGCCAGGCCACATACTGTGTGTTGCATGGACCATACGTTCCTGCTGTGAAAAGACACTATGGGGAAATGGGAGCGGGGGAGCAATTGATGCCACTGTCCTGCTGTTTGCCTGAAATGTTTTTTAAATCTCTAGACTCCCAAGATGGGTCTCCAAGTTGTCTTGTCTGTATTGGCAGGGGTATGCATGCACCAGCCCTTCACCGGTCTCTCATCCATCTCTATATTTCTTCTGTAAATAGCCTAGGAAGTTAATGGTTATGCCAAAACAGTGGTGCTGCACTGTAAAACGTATTTTTGCTGTTTTGGAAGCTTTTTGATCCCCCTAAGGGTGTTTCCTGTGCCTTACTTTTGGCCTCCCATTGAATCTAATGGGGTTCAGAAAGGTTCGATAAAGGTTTGGCGATCGCACCCTTGGTTTGGTTCTGTTTGATGAACCAAACAGCGAGAGGTTTGCTCGGCCGTACTTGTAATCACAATGAGATCAGGGCTGTCATTGCATCTTACATATGAAGTGTTCTGAGTTTCTCCTGTGTCAGCAGTAATGAGAAACACCTCTGATCTAACTGCTGAGCAATTACAAGTTAGCACAACAGACAAGTATAATGACTGATATATCTCTAGAAAGGCAGTGTTGGGGGAAAAAGTTGCACAGCAAAGATTCTCCTAGGAGAGGAAGGGAGCTGATAGTAGGGTTTGTAATAAGAAACAACTAAACTCCTTTCTGCTGGCCCTCTGAGGGGCACTGCAGCCAAAATTTGAGATGCTGCCACCTGACTGCAGGCCCTCTATGCTAATTTTAGGAGGTTCTCCCCCTAAAAAGACACTCACCAGATACCCCTGCTCTAGTGGTATGACCTGCTCTTAGCTCCGCCTCCCAGATACAAGTTACGGCACTGCCCAGCTTCCGGTCTCTTGGTTCCTGAACCCGGACCTGTTTGGGCGGCCGGTGGTGTATACCCGCCTCGGAAGGTGGTAGGAGAGCTATCAGCAGGGAGGGAAGAGTTTTGTCCACGGCGCTTTAGCTGTGAGCGGCTCCCTCCCTGCTGAGGCACAGGTGACATGGCCGGCGGGCGGTGTTTTCAGGGAAATACCCGCCCGCCGGTCCGCCTGTGCTCGCCGTCTGTCACAAATCCCCCATCAGCAGGGAAGGAAGCATCCCACTCACAGCACTGTTAGTTGTGAGCGGCTTCCTCCCTGCTGAGGCAGAGGTGATATGGCCGGCGAGCGGTGTTTTCAGGGAGAGATCCGCCCGCCGGTCCGCCTGTGCTCGCCATCTGACACAAATCCCCCATCAGCAGGGAAGGAAGCGTCCGACTCACAGTGCTGTTAGTTGTGAGCGGCTTCCTCCCTGCTGAGGCTCCAGCTAGGTGTGCCGGCGAGCGGCGTTCTGAGTGAACTACCCGCCCGCCGGTCAGCTGGAGCCCGCCTCTCAGTTTGTAAAGAGCGCGAAAGCGCTCTTTGCATAAGGCGCCGCCCACCCGCCGCCCTGCCTCTGCCAGCGGTGGGTGCGAGTGGAGGCTGTGAGTCGGCGCGGTCCCTGATGCAGCGCAGGTGGAAGCGCTGCAGCGGAGGACCCGCCGGCTTTGTGTGAATAACAAACCTCGTGCCCCTGCTCCCTCCACTGCCCTGTCACCGCTGCCCTGTCAAAAATAAATAAATTATACATAAAAAATGAATAAATCACAGCCTCTGATGCAGCTCGGATTGGAGGTGCTGCATTGGTGTATGTGCTGACTGCAGAAGTCAGCAGAATCCACATCCCTTATTGGTATCCCCAGACAAGTTTAAAAAAAAATAAAAAAAATAAATAAATAAATTATAAAAAATAAATTATAAATAAAGAATAAATTTAAATAAATAAATAAATTATACATAAAATAAATAAATTAAATTAAATTATAATTAAAAAAAAAAAAAAAAAAAAAGCTGCTCCCTTCCATTAGTGCCAGTGATTTTCACCCCCCTCCCCTTTAGGGGTCGGCATGACACCTTAAGATAAAAAACCTCCCCTTCTGTGGGTAGCTGCTTGGATCGGACTCTGTCACTCTATGCATGGGCGTTGGGGCCCCGGGCGTCATGAGTCACATGGAGATTTAGACACCCCCCCCCCCCCCCCCCCCTTTTTTTCTTCAGAATTAACCCCTGGTGCTGTCCCGCGGCGGGATGATGAGTGTACATTGGTCTGGACAGCGGAGTGCTCTTGGAATTGGGCAGGAACATCTGGAGTCCGGCCGCCCCCCTTTTATTCTGCACAATCTGGCAAGCACCATTACGTGGGATTGCGGGGTGGAATAAGGACCCGGGGGGGGTCACGTGATGTCACCAGGCAGCAGGTTTTCCGCCCTATTCAACATTCTGTAATTAAGTTATGTATGACCGACACTATAGGTGTACTGAGGAAATCATACACCCGCCTTAATAGGCACTATAGTAGCTGCCATTACTACCTCTTGTGGTCGGCATTCCGCAGTCTGATTGCTTTTACTGTAAAGAACCCTTCTCATTTAGCTGCGGTAGGAGGAAGTAATGTTCCAGTCTTTATGGTGACCACACACGATTTATGCAAAAAAAATGAGATCTCCCCCTCCATTCCTTGCAATAATCTAGTTGTCTCCTTGAACCGACTAATCTCAATGTCCACCCACCGCCTTTTTTGATAAAAAAAAAAAAAAAAGTCGAGTCAAAACTGGATCCCAGATTTTAGATGTGGCCTGTCAAGTGATGTATAGGAAGGTTACATTATGTTGGGCGCACAGGATATCACCTCTCCTTGGTATACATTCTAACTTAGTGCTGTAGTTAACAAGGCGTAAGCTATGTTTGTCACTTTATGGTAATAGCAAAGTGTATTTCTGTGCATTTGTGAGTTTCAGTTTAACAGACGAAAATGAACATGAGATGCGAGAATTGGCAATTTTATGTAATTGCATAATTATGCCCACTAATATTTCCTGAGCAATTATGTCCACATAAATAGCCTCAAAAAAAAAAAAAATACACAATTTTAGTTTAGGTCTCAGGTGTGCACAACTGACAAGTGCTTTCCCATGGGTTAGTAGACAGCAATCATTCTAATACTATACTATAGAGGGGGCCAAGTAGCTTCATTATTTGAAGCACCTATTATGATTTTTTTTTTTTAAAAAAAAAAAAAATGTGAAAAAGCCCCTCCCTTTGGGTTTGACTTTTGTTTTGGAAGTTTTTGCCGCATGGAAATAGCGTTTATCGGCTATTACCCATCGTATGGAGGTTTATCTTTCGGCCCCTGCAGATCCATAGGTATGAACTTCAACTTTGCGGGTAAGGTCATTTTTATTGCTGTCATTGTTTCCAAGGCGCCTTTTCTAGGCTTCCGGTGTAGAACTAAGCGGCAGGGTCACGTTACCCAGTATCGGTACATTGGTCCAACCCTAGGTGCGGTAAGATTAATCTTTATTTTCCGCTACATGGAATCAGGCACCTGAAAAGGAGGAACTGATTGTGTAGCTGAATTTTCTTTAAGCTTCAACGGCTACATTCGCTTCAAGAGCAGTAATGGCTGAATCGCTAGGGGGTGTATTTAACAGCAGCAGGTTTGGCTGTTTGGGTTTGTTTTCAACACAACGTTTTTGTTTTTTTTAAAAAAAAAAAAAAAAAGAAAAAAGTGGTATCAGTTGGTTACCAAGCCCGGGGGGGAAAAAAACCTTTAACCACCTGTTTACAACTTCCCTTATCAGTAGTGGGCTGTTTAGGCTTTTCGGTTTTTAGAAGGCGCAGAGGTCAACGAAGGGTTAGTCATACCAGGTAGCCAGTTGCCGTGATAGTATTGTTTACTCCCTATTGATTTTCCAATCCCAGGTATCCTTGTTAACTCCGTCCGCTGGCAGGCCCAAAGGTTTTGATTCCTAAAATTCGTCATGGTACTCCCATTGAAAGGAGGCCGATGACCCGGCCTCTCGTTACAATACAGACGGGATGGGCCTATAGTAGGGTATGCAGCGAGTGGGGTTTACCAGGCGGGTGAAAAGCATGATGATTTTTAAACGATCCCTTACTAATATATAACCGGCAGTATTTAGTGATTCTATTTCACCAACGGGCACTGTTTTTTCCTGTTATGAGCAAACTGGTACGGGGTTTTGCCTTGCAATTTTTCAGTTGCGGAACTGGACCTGCGTGACCAAGGCCTAGTGGGACCCACGGTATGGAATGGGTAGTGGATTAGCGGCAGGTGGGTGGATGTCAGGAGGCCTAATACTCCTGGCTGTTTGTCGACCTAATAAGGTACAGGGCCGGGTGGTTACGCCCATTGTGTTTTGATCTTAAAGCTTAGTCACACAGGCTGAAGAAAGGCCTAGGTCTATTTAGCCAAGCCTGTTTTCCCTCACAGTTTTAAGATATTTTTCCCCACCCCTGGTTGGTATGCTTTAGGTGTTAGTGATAGCCCTTAGACGAACTGGGATGACGGGGAGCATCTTTTAATCATGAAGACTTTTTCCCATATTTGGCGGACAATTTCTTGGCGGTAACTTGGTGATGGTTGTTTTAGTGTGGGTGCGCCAGCTGCAGTACCTGGGATGTAAACACCCCTCCCTCCCCCCCCCCCCCCAGAACTGGGGTGCTGCTGAAGCTTTGGGGCAAGTGTGTATGAGCGTGGTTTCAATGGGATGGGGTTGGCAACGCAAATGCATTTTGAGGAACGTCGGTACCGAGTTTGTTTTATAAACCGCCACTAGTAGAAGCGCAAGAGGCTACTGACTGTCATATAGGCTAGCGTAACATTATATACGTTCCAGATTTGTGTAAAAAAAAAAAAGTGAGTTTTTGCCAAATCAACCCCAAGGGAAAGGGGGTCTGCTGGTTAAGAGAATTTTGCTGGTTCGAGAGTTTTTCCTTTCTGACAATGTTTTCCTTTTCAGATGTAAGTCGGCCTAGGTTTCGAGCTTAGGTCATGCCCATACTTTTCGGGCAGCGGGAAAAGCTGATCTTCGCCCTGGCGGTTGGTCCTTGGTTCCCATTGACCTGGATGTCATTGGAGCAGTTGCCGGGAGCTGGTTGAGCGGATTACGCTACCTGAGGTGTTCAGGATTGGTGAGCCGCCCTCTACAGTTGAATTGGCGACCCAAGTAGGCGTCACAGATCTGGTCCCCTGCCACCTAGCTGCGCTCCGCCCCGTACCCTCATCCGGTCGGAGATGTACAACTTTCCCTGTTATTTTCTAAATGGAAGATGGGACAGCCAGAGGTGATTTTCAGCTCATGTTGGAACGTATTTAAGGAAGGATGTGTTATGGAGCTGTCCTTGGCGCACGGGCAACCAGTGTCTACCTAAGTTGATTTAAAAAAAAAAAAAAAAAAAAAAAATTTTGTTGGTGTGGTACCGCCAGCTGGAAGGTATTAACTTTGCTGTCCCGTTGAGGGAGCGAGTACATCTTAAATGATGCTGTTTCGGAGGTTTGGTAGTGAGCATGGTGAGGAGATGGCTCAGGTTCTGTGGTTTTGGGGGGGGGTCGCAGCTTGCTAGCGCTGTGCTGCTCCTTGGCGGAAGGGGTAGGAAAAATGGTGGTGAAATACCCACACCGGACGGCCGGTGGCGGAAAATTTCCCAAAACCCCATGGTGTTGGCTGGTAATGCCTAATTTGAAAGCTGCGACCAAGAATTTATGCCAAAGTAAAAGATGAGTGTTTTTCCCTATGCCTCTCCAAATGTGAATAAGTGAAAATAAAAGCAATTTAACTTATAAAGAACGGTGTGGTGTCTTTCTAAGGGGGAAAAGGTGGTGGTTGGGTCCTGGTAGTCTCCCTCTTCCAATCAAGGTCTATTTAGAGACCTTATCTGGTAGTCATCAGTGCTCTACTCCAGCACTTTCTAATCATGAAGGAAGTTAGGCTGGGTTCACACATAGCGACAGCGACGTCGCTCTTACGTCACTATTTTCTGTGACGTAACAGCGACCTTGTAAGTCGCTGTTATGATCGCTGCTTAGCTGTCAAACACAGCGACGCAGCAGCGATCATAACGTCGCTACATGTGCAGAGAGCAGGGAGCCGCACACACTGCTTAGCGCTGGCTCCTTGCTCTCCTAGCTACAGTACACATCGGGTTAATTAACCCGATGTGTACTGCAGCTACATGTGCAGAGAGCAGGGAGCCACGCACATTGCTTAGCGCTGGCTCCTTGCTCTCCTAGCTACAGTACACAGCGGGTTAATTACCCGATGTGTACTGCAGCTACATGTGCAGAGAGCAGGAGCCGGCACTGGCAGCGAGAGCGGCGGAGGCTGGTAACGAAGGTAAATATCGGGTAACCAGGGAAAGGGCTTCCCTTGGTTACCCGATGTTTATCTTGGTTACAGCTTACCGCAGTTGCCAGAAGCCGGATCCTGCTCCCTGCTCGCTTCATTTCGTCGCTCTCTCGCTGTCACACACAGCGATGTGTGCGTCACAGCGGGAGAGCGCCTTTGAAGAAAACGAACCAGGGCTGTGTGTAACGAGCAGCGATCTCACAGCAGGGGCCAGATCGCTGCTCAGTGTCACACACAGCGAGATCGCTAATGAGGTCACTGTTGCGTCACCAAAACCGTGACGTAGCAGCGATTTCAGTAGCGATTTCGCTATGTGTGAAGCACCCCTTAGACCAGGAGATCAGGACTGTATCTTTTTACATCTAACAATAAAAAACCTGCTCTAAACTATCTTTTTATGCCATTTTCCTGCCTGCTTATGATTGGTCAGCATTATATAGAGAAGTACAGACCTCAGTGAAAACCGAAATGAACCTACATAAAAGTTTATCTGATTAAGTGCCAAATATTTGATTGCTAAAATCTCTGCAATGGAAAAGTGAAATAAAAAAGATTTATTTCATTTTGCTGCCACTATTACATAGTGTCGAGTTCAAAGTGAACATTTTAGTGAAAGGTCCTCAGTAATGGGCGGACTCGCAGATAACCTGGTTTGGCGAATTGAAAAAAAAAAAATCTGGTTCCCTCCTGGAATTGTTCCAGATATCTGGTCGGACGCTGGTCTCCATATAAGTCTTTAGTAAGGGATTGGAGCAAGCGCAGTATACTTAATGAGTCTCCGGCGTGGCTTTAACTGCTTCCAGGCTACTCATTCTACTTCGAGTGCTCCTCATTATAGCTAATGTATATTTATTGCTTCCCGCACCCACTGGCCGTCCCAACCTGTGACAGTATCTGACTGCTTGAAATCAGACCCTGTCTGCAGGTCTCTTGTGGTATAAAATGAAATAAATTGGCATAGGGTCACCCCACATATACCAGCACAGATGAAGCATATGGCTACAGGCTGCATACCCCAGCCATGCGCTTATCTTGGCTGTGTATCAAAATAAGCGAAACCGCATGCAGCTTTTTTTAAAAAAAAAATATTTACATAAAAATTTTAAAAGCTCGGTGCGCGGACTCCCTTAATTTTGATACCAAACTATGATAAAGCCTGACAACTGGAGGTTGGTATTCTCAGGCTGGGAAGACTCATGCTTATTGGTGCTCCCAGTCTAAGAATTTCAGCTTGCAGCTGCCCAAGATTGTCACATCTCTTACATGCAACAATTCCTGATTGCCCTGGTACAGTGGCAATCGGGGTGATTAAAGGTTAATAACAGCTCAGAGCTGCCACTAAGCCCTAGATTAGTAATGGGGAGGATCTATGAGACCCACCCCATTACTAATATGTACATGAAAAGAAAAACACAAACACCGCAAAAATCCTTTATGTGAAATAAAATACAAAAAACACCCTCTCTCACCCCTTTATTAACCCCCCCAAAAAACACAAGTCTGACATAATCCACACAATGTTCCACGACGATTCCAGCTCTGCTACATCTAAAGTTACTGCCAGCGGCCATAGACCATGACTACTCGCTCTGACTTCAAGCAGAAAATGAGCAGCGTGATGAGTTGTGGCGTCACTCAGGTTAGATGCGGTCACAGCTGGAGGTTTCCATGGTAATCCACCTGTGATCTCAGGTAACCTGACCTCAGTAAAATCAGGTCCACAGACCTGCATCTCCTGGCAGAAAACCATGTTTTTGTTTTGTTTGTTTTTTTCCTAAGAGATGCAGATTTAGTGCTAAATTTTTTGCACCACATTCTTGTACCCAATCTACACCTCCTGGCAAAAACCCACGAACTCCTCCTTACTTTTCATCCTTAATTTCAGGAGTTATCTAGGAGAGCTTCTAAAACTCTTGCTTTTTACACCTGCTGAGATTGTCAGGCTCCACGCTTGTACCAATAATATAAGAATACCATTCGAATAAGATTCACAGACCCGTTAAAACGTGAAATGGCCATTGTCTGTTTGGTGGGGCACCTGCTGTACTCTTCTCCACCTTTATATGATGTATGCCAATTTTTCTTTTACCATTTTGGATATGACTTCACTTTGACCCTTAATGGAAGTTGTTTAGAGAACACAACACATTGTATGGTAACCACAGAAGATATTGTGCCACCCCCGTGCCAGCGGCCGAGCCGCTCAGATCCAGAGCCGTGGTGGCTCGTGGGGTCTCCGGATCTGGGGGGGGTCTGTACGGACATTCAAATTAAAAGGGGAGAGTGGGTGGGTATGTACAAGGGGATTAGGAAGTTCGTGACGCCACCCACTGTGTGTGGTAATGTGAGACCACTGCTGCTGTTGGGGAGCCCGGTGACTATGGTGTAGCAGCAGGATGTTTAACCCCTCCGTGGGTACGGGGTTTGTGTCCCGGGGCCCGTTGGATGATGGGTGTTTGGGGTGCCATTGGGGATAGGAAAAGGGTTTTTCAGTGTACTCACTCAGTCCAGGAATAACCACACCGACAGCTTGAAAACCAGATTTCTGAGCACCAAGTGTAGGGATTACACTTGAGTCTGTGCCCTTAGTGTTGCGGTTAGCCTGTGGCCCTTTCCTTGGCACCTTTGTCTCTATTTGGACCCTAAAGTGTGAAACTTTGGGTCCCGCTCACCCGTATGGCTAATGGAGTGAGCTTGCTCTTGGTTCACGCGTAGGATTTCTTTGGACTGTATTGGGAAAGTCCTATCCCATCGGTGCGCTAGTACCCCTATTTTTGGAGCGGGTTGGGGATGAAGCGTGAATTCTTCACCCCCGTCGGGTAAATTACTGGAACGTGTGAAGCTACCTTCCGGCCTAGAGTCCACATACCCCGTCGTGCCCTGGCCCCTTGCCCGGTGATCACTCTCGGCAGTCCGTGCCCCTTGAACAATCCCCCGCGACCGGGGTTCCAACTCCTACCAGGCCCAGATCAATGTCTGCCACCTAGTAACTACAGGAGCCCTGCTCCAGGCCGGTGACCTCTCCCTCTGAGAGTCACCTCTGCCTCCTTCTCCTTCCTCTGCTCGACTCCTCTCTCGACTGTCACTTTCTCACTTTACCGTACCAACCCCCCAAATGGGCGGCCCTATTCCCTTCAGGCCCCCCAATGGTGTCTAGCGGGTACAGTGTAAAGTGTACTAGGATTTTGATTGTCTAAGCTGTTGGCAACACCAAAGGACCAGGACCCGTAACCAAGGAGAAGTGAATACTGTGCAGAAGGGCAGATTGCACAATACTCTGTGACGACCTGATAGGCCAGGGCGTCACAATATGCCACAGCTTTAATTATGCAGATTTGATTCCATATAATGCCAGGTCATGTCTTTACTTTTCTGGGAATATTACTAACAAAATAACGTTTTGTGAATTAAAAAAAAAAATTGCACCTATTGAGTTTAAATAAGAAGGAAATAAATGACAATTAAAGACTGGAGAATGTATTAAGCTATGTAAAAAAAAAAAAAAAAAAATCTAAGGTTACTGCAACAGTATGAACTGAATGTTGGATAATCTGGGAACTTGCTGTAAAGTAAAATTTTCCGTTTTAATTAACCAATTCATTTTTAAACCTACAGCGTGTGAAATAAGTATTGATCACGTCACTAATTTTCTAAGTAAATATATTTCTAAAAGTGATATTGCCATACATTTTTCACCAGATGTCATTAACAACCCATCCAATCCACACTGGCAGACATCACACCAAAGAGGTCCATAAATTTAGTAATGTGCAATAATTTATTACTTATTACTAGAGATGAGCGAACCGGTCGCGGTTCGGCTCGAGCTCGGTTCGCCGAACCGAGGTCTGGTTAGAGTTCGGTTCGGCGAACCACTCGAACCCATTAGAAACAATGGGAGGCAATCACAAACACATAAAAACGCATTATAAATGTACACATACAGTTAATAAACATTGCCATAACACTTACCTGTCCCCGGGATGTATCCTGCACTTTGTCTCCTGCCGCTATTCCTCCCGATAATTGCGGCGTCGTCCTGTTAACCAGCAGTGGTGCAGGAACTATATGATGTCATCAAAATAGCATGTGACCAGTCACGTGTCTGTTATCTCATTGGATACAGACTGGTCACATGACTATGACGCCTCATGCTAGGACCTGTCATTGCATCTCTCCGTTACATGGTGAACGTTTGTGTATCGCCGTGTACCGGCGACATGCTCTAGCACACGGTCGACTCCCCGCTCTGCTTCCCCGTTCCCATAAGGTACCGTCACACTAAGCGACGCTCCAGCGATCCCACCAGCAACCTGACCTGGCAGGGATCGCTGGAGCGTCGCTACACGGGTTGCTGGTGAGCTGTCAAACAGGCAGATCTATCCAGCAACCAGTGACCAGCCCCCAGCCAGCAGCACGTGTGGAAACGATGCTGCGCTTGGTAACTAAGGTAAATATCGGGTAACCAACCCGATATTTACCTTGGTTACCAGCGCACACCACTTAGCACTGGCTCCCTGCACTCCTAACCAGAGTACACATCGGGTTAATTTAACCCGATGTGTAGTCTGGCTATGTGTGCAGGGAGCAGGGAGCTGGCACTGGCAGCGTGAGAGAGGCGGACGCTGGTAACCACGGTAAATATCGGGTAACCAAGGAAAGGGCTTCTTGGTTACCCGATGTTTACCGTAGTTACTAGCATCCGCAGAAGCCGGCTCCTGACCGGCTGACACAGCCGGTCAATAACTGAGATCACCGTTGCCATAGCAACGCGCTTGGTAGTGGTGACGGAGACGTCCTGCTACCAGCATACAGTGGAACTGGAATCGCGTAATCGGAGCAGCATTGCTATGGCAACCCGTGCCACCGCTTACAGCCGGGAGCCTGTGGTCACTCTCAGAGTGATTTCTGCACGGAGCACAGCATCTTCCCCCATGCAGCTGTGCTGTCTGATGGAGCAGACAGAGCTGCATGTGTTGAAGGGGAAAGAAGACAGAAGAGCATGGATCGTGGAAGGCTGACAGGGGGTAATAAAGATGGAGTCTCTAAGTGTGTCTGTGTATTTATTTCTATTAAAGTATTTTTTTTTCTGTGTGGTGTCTTTTTTTTTTTTTTTTTTTTTTTTTTTTTAACCCTTTATTGGAGATTCTTAATGGCCGGGTCAAACGTGCCTGACATTAAGAATCTCTGACTTTATTCTAGCTAGTAAAACAAAGCCAGTATTAACTCATGATTACCCAACAAGCCACCCGGCTTTAGGGCTGTTGGAAGAGTTGGATACAGCGCCAGATGATGGCGCTTCTATGAGAACGCCATTTTTTGGGGCGGCTGCGGACTGCATTTCGCAGCAGAAGGGCCCAGAAACCTCGGGCTAACCTGTGCTGTGGATTCCAATCCCCCAGCTGCCTAGTTGTACCCGGCTGGACACAAAAATGGGGCAAAGCCCATGTCATTTTTTTTTGTTTTTTTTAAATTATTTCATAAAATTCATGAATTAAGTAAAAAAAAAAAAGGGCTTCCCTATATTTGTAGTTACCAGCCGGGTAAAAATAGGCAGCTGGGGGTTGGGGGCAGCCCGTAGCTGCCTGCTGTACCTGGCTAGCATACAAAAATATGGCGACGTGCATGTCATTTTTTTTTGTAGTTTTTTGGCAAAAAAAATTAAAAAAATGCTTCCCTGGATTTTCCATTGCCAGTGAAGGTAACACCAAGCAGTGGGGGTTAGCAGCTAGTAGCTGCTTGGATTACCCTTAGCTAGCAATACAAAAAATGCAGCGGGAGCCCATATAGGTATTTTTTTAATTATTTATTT
The DNA here is from genome assembly GCF_048569485.1 of Anomaloglossus baeobatrachus. Classification (NCBI taxonomy): domain Eukaryota; kingdom Metazoa; phylum Chordata; class Amphibia; order Anura; family Aromobatidae; genus Anomaloglossus; species Anomaloglossus baeobatrachus. The sequence continues at coordinate 589,960,198 of NC_134355.1, forward strand.
AAATAACTAAAAACAAAGGGCTTCCCTTTCTTTTGATTGCCTGACATGACCGTGCTGTAAGAATAAATCTTTAAAAAAAATGACGTAGCGCTTCGTGGTATTTTTGATTCTCAGTGCAGAAAAAGCAGACAGCTATGGGTTGCCACCCCCATCTGCCTGGCGTTACCTTGGCTGGCAATGACGTTGGGTCCCCCCTTTTTGATAGCCAGCTAGGGTAAAGCAGACGGCTGTAGCCTGAAAACCACAGCTGGCAGCTTTACCGTGGTTGGGGATCCAATGTGGAGGTCCCCCCAGGCTCTTAATTTATAATTATTTTATAAATATTAATTACAAAAAAAGTAGGGCCCCCCCAAATTGGATCACCAGCCAAGGTGAAGCGGACAGCTGTGGTCTGGTATTCTCAGGTTGGGAAGGTCCATAGTTATTGGGCCTTCACAGCCTAAAAATAGCAGGCCGCAGGCACCCCAGACGTGGCGCATCCACTAGATGAGCCAATTCTGGCGTTTCACCCCAGCTCATCCCGTGCCCTGTTGCAGTGGCAAACGGGGTAATAAATGGGGTTGATACTAGCTGTAAAGTCACCTGATATAAAGCCCAGCAGTTTCTGATGTCATGGTGTCTATCAGATACCCGACATCACAAACTGTCAGTACTAACAAAAAAAATCGACAAAAATTATTTGAAAAAACGCTCCACAAAACATTCTCTTTCACCAATTTATTGTAAGAAAAAAAATAAGGGGGTCCCACGACAACTCTGGACCATCTAGAATGTGGGGGGAGACACTCAGGGAACGTATCCCCCATTCTCTAGGAGTGCAGACCCTCCATGTGAGGAGTGAGTGCAATGAATCTGCACTCACTCTCCCCGGGTCCACAGCAGCAGAGTCCATGTCATAATGGTTGCTACCAAAGCTGCAATGCCCTGCTCATGAGGTAAGGGCATGCCTAATCAGGAGAACTATTCTACATTTCCAAATATTGGTATTTGCTGATATTATTGCTATTCCACCTACTATATATTGGGGATAGGATCTTGGAGATGGAATACCCCTTTAAGGTCAGTTATCCAGCTGAATGAATACTAAACAGAGCTCGCTATTTAGATATGTTTTCTTGTGGCGTATAACGGACTCTCATGTTTGGTAGTCGTACAGCAGGGCAACTATAAAATCAAATACCTCTATTTGGAAATGTAGTATATAGCTCTCCTGATCAACTATGTTCCTTACCTCATGAGCAGGGCATTTTAGTAATAATTTATTCATTTATATAGCGCTATTAATTCCATAGCGCTTTGCATACATTGGGAACACTGTCCCCATTGGGGCTCACAATCTAAATTCCCTATCTGTATGTCTTTGGAGTGTGGGAGGAAACCAGAGTACCCGGAGGAAACCCACACAAACACTGGGAGAACATACAAACTCCTTGCACATGGTGTCCTTGGTGGGAATTGAACCCAGGACTTCAGCGCTGCAAGACTCCAGTGCTAACCACTGAGCCACCGTGCCGCCCATTTAGCTTACAGATGCATAACCACCACTCACTGTGTATGAACATAGGAAGCTGAGCTGACAGCCGCTCTGTGCATGCGGCAGTGTCTATTGTGAAGGAGAGGGCCGCGGGGGATCAACGCTACACAGGTACATTGGGACACCGGAGAACACTGGTGGGTTTATAGGGGGTGACCTGGCAGGGCCTGGGGAGGAGTTTTCTGTCGCATGAGTCACGGCACATGCGACAGAAATCAGAGGAGTAGGGTGAATGCGGCCGGCGCTCTGCTGTGCGCGCAGCCATCTTGGATTTCCGGGAGGGGTTCAGGGGGGGCACTTTGGTGACACCAGGGGACCGGGGAGGAGATTTATCATGTTTGTTCATGCCAGATGGGAGATAAATAATTTTTTACCGACGCTGTCATTTACTGTAACGTGATCATCGGTATACGGTGTATACCGGTGATCACGGGAGCGGGGACCGAAAAAACCGGCCTAAATCATGATCTCAAGGGTCTCGGCTAACCCCTGAAACCCCAGAGATTTTCTGACTCTGGGGGGCGCTATTCACTTATTTCTGCCTGCTGTTTATAAACAGCAGATCAGAATAAGGCTACATTCACACAACCGATCCGTTTTTGCGGTACGCAAAAAACTGTTCGGTTTTTTTTTATGGGTGCATCCGTGTGGCATCCGTTTCTGTTCCATATACGATCCGTATGTCATCCGTGTGCCTTCTGTTTGTTTGCATACTGCAAAAAAAACTGAAGGAGGGAAAATACATAAATTTACCCAGGATCTGTGATGCCCTGGACCCCCAGGGGTCACAGGTAACAACAAACACCCCCACCCCAGTGAGGCACCAGCAGCCAACAAGTCCTGACCGCCTCCCTCAGGTCTAGCAAGGCACACCTGGTGGGCGGAGCCAGACAGATAGGCACGCCCTCCGGAGTCTGCTGGCCTGAGGCAGGGAAAGGACAAGTGAGTCGAGTTTGGAGAGGAGTAGTGAGAGTAGTAAAAGTGGCGAGCTCAGTCAGGGGCCTAGGACGGAGCCTAGGACTCCTTGGAATGGTCAGGCAGGCAGACGGTGGCCGTCTGCAGGAGTCCGGTCAGGGTCTGAACTGCGGAACCGTAGGGATCGAGAAGAGGGTGGTGACCCTTCGGACCCAAATCGGGAAGCTAACAAGTCAACTGGAGCACCAGACAGGGTACTCAGACCCCGTTCTAGCCCAGAAGCAACCGGGCTCAGACAAATCTACTGATTGTGGTCTGGACCTCAGGGGCTCATTCCCACCCAAAGTCCCAATAGACGGCAACAGCCCACCGATTCCGGATAAGAGTCACCGCCAAGGGCCAGAGATCCAAAGGGCCAGTGCCTGCTGGCAAAAGGGCTCCTTCCGGTACCCAAAAGCCAGGGAGCGGACTACCGTTGCTGAAGCACAGGAGTCACTATAGCAAATTTAAAGGTGCAGGAGAAAGGGGACATCACCAAACTCACTGGGGACACACGCAGCCGGCTGCAGGCACCGATGTACACCGAACTTGGTTTACCATTGACTGTGTGGTTTAATCGTGAGTACACCAGTGCCATCAGGCACCGTGCTGCAAGCGAGCCCCTGCGTCCTGCAACCCCCCGCTCCTGCCACCTGACCTCGGGACCAACAAACCCCCTACCCACGGAGGGGTCAACACCTAGCTGCGACCCACCATCGATCCCGGACGAGCCCCCGCACCCTCACCACAGCGGTGGTGCCAATCACCTCACCACGACCCATGGGTGGCGTCACGAACTGTTACCGGTCACCGCGGCTCTGGCCGTGAAACCGGTCCACCCCAAACCAAACAACCAACCCCCCCCCCCTTTCCAGAGCGATGTGGCCCCCGGTCCAGAGGCGCTCGAGCCACCGACAACCCGAGCCCGGATCCAAGTGGCTCGGCGGAGAGCAGCCGAGCCCCAGGACGGTACAGATCCATAGCTTCAACCTACATAGGGCGGTCACATGTTCACTCCAGTGCCATTTTCTACTGCTTTTCACAGCGTAGAGCGCTCTGGTGATTTTCTAGTGCTTGTATACTTCATATCAGTCTTTTCTGTCATTATAATGGCAGAAAGACACAATGTCCCACTCTCCTGCATTTTGTAATTTTGCACCCTATGGTGCCTTTCATGTGGCACTAAGGGGTGCATAGCTTTGTATTTAGCCAAAAAAATGATGTGGGGTTCCCCCTATTTTTGTAGCCAGCTAGGGTAAAGCAGACGGCTGCAGCCTGCAGACCACAGCTGGCAGCTTCACCTTGGCTGGTAATCCAAAACTGAGGGCACCCCACGCTGTTGTTTTAAATTCAATAAATAATTAAAAAAAAAAAAAAAAATACGTGGGGGTCCATCCCAAAATTGGATCACCAGCCAAGGTAAAGCAGACAGCTGGGGTCTGATATTCTCAGACTAGGGAGGTCCATGGTTATTGGACTCTTCCCAGCCTAAAAATAGCAGGCCGCAGCCGCCCCAGAAGTGGCGCATCCATTAGATGCGCCAATCCTGGTGCTTCGCCCCAGCTCATCCCGTGCCCTGGTGTGGTGGCAAACGGGGTAATATATGGGGTTAATACCAGATGTGTAATGTCACCTGGCATCAAGCCCTGGGGTTAGTGATGTCACGTGTCTATCAGATACCCGACATCACCAATCCAGTCAGTAATAAAAAAAAAATAGACAAACACATTTTTATTTGAAAAAACACTGCCCAAAACATTGCCTCTTTCACCAAATTATTAGAAAGAAAAACAAATCCAGGTCTGCTGTAATCCAAGTGGTTCCCATGACGATCCACACTGTCCCAGTCAATGAAGAGCAGGATGTTCCCCATTGGCTGGGAGAGCAGTACAGTGACCTGAGCGAACATCAATGGGTCAGCCCAGGTCACTGCAGGGGATGACAAGTGCTGCTGTCAGCGAGGTACATTACCTGCGCTGATCTCCTGCACTGCTGACAGCAGACCTGTCACTGAGTTCAATGACCTTCACAGCAAAGTATCGCAAGCGGCCCGTGACGTCACCGCTAGTCAGTCTCGGGTCGGAAGCGAGAGAAGGTGATGTGACAAGCGACGGCCATGGAGGACAGTGACAGTGCTGAGGTCAGGAGGGCGGGACTTCATCACCGCAGGTAAGCAGAGCGGGGCCATGTGTGCGGAGTGCGAGGTGGGCAAAGCCTAGCGGGGCCATGTGGCGCTGAGGACGTCAGTGTCGTGGACTGCATGGCTGGGGACAGGTGAGTGAGTGTGAGTCTACATGCCGCGTGCAGGAGGGGGCGGAGCGAGCTGAGCGGGGAAGTGTCTGCTCCCTGCACACGTAACTAGGATAAATATCGGGTTACTAACCAAAGCGCTTTGCTTGGATACCCGATGTTTATCTTGGTTACCAGCCTCTGGCAGGCTGCCAGCGATGGCTCCCTGCACACTGTTGCTGTAAAAAGCCCTGCTTTTGCTGCTAGAACAGTTCTCGAACGTAATTTGAACGGTCGAGCTTTTAGCAAAAAGCTCGAGTTCTAGTTCGATCTAGAACACCCCCCAAAATCACTTGAACCGCGAACTGGAGAACCGCGAACCGTGCTCAACTCTAATCACCAAATTTATGGACATCTTTGCTTTGACATCTTAGCCTGTGTGGATTGGATGGGTTGTTACGGACATCTGGTGAGAAACTTATGGCAATATCACCTTTAGAAATGTATTTACTTAGAAAATTGGTGACGTGTTCTATATTTATTTCACCTACTGAATCTGTCAATAATATTCTATTTGTTTTAATTTTTCTTTTTCATTTTTAGAGAGACCCCAAACGAGAAATCTACTGGACTCATGTTAAATCAGACGCCTGCAGATTTGCACTGATGTGGAAGTATGGAGGCATTTACATGGACACTGATGTAATTTCAATTCGCTCCATTCCTGAAAACCGTTTTCTAGCTGCAGAAACCTTAATAAAAACCAGCAGCAGTGTTTTTGGGCTCTGTCCACATCACAAACTGACGTGGGAGTTTATGGAAAACTTTGTACAGAATTATAGAGGGGATCTATGGGCATATCAAGGACCGGGAGTTTTCACACGTGTTGTAAGCAAGCATTGTGGTGTTCCCCAGTTTACATCTGTGGATCATACTAAATGCGCAAATGTCTCTTACTTTCATCCAGACCGTTTCTATCCCATTTCGTTTCCATTTTGGAAAAAATACTTTGAAGTTTGGGACAATTTGCCAACTTTTAACAATTCTTATGGTCTACATCTCTGGAACTTTATGAATAAAGAAGGAAAATCCATGTTAGTTGGAAGCAACACCCTGGTTGAACATCTCTATAAACAATATTGCCCCTCCACCTACGAAGGAATTTTAAATAAAGCTCATGCCTAAGGAATGGGAAACTATCATATTAGAAAAAATACCCGCGGAAGTAAAGGAAAGTTAACACTAAACTTAATGTTTTGTTTTTTTTTTGTGTTATCTCTGTTCTTGAATAAAAGCGATGTTGATATTAGTGATTGATAAGAAACGATAACTCTGTTTATTAACTAAATATTCCTCTTATCTGTTATATCTACATTTCTAACCATCTAGTCACAGATTATGCATTTTAACAACATCATAAACGTCTATTTCATCAAACGTTTATAGTTACAAGGATAACTGAGTACATAGACAAAAAAAATGTGAAAAATAGTAAAGTCATACCATATTTCATTTTTTTAGATATCATTAAAATTCGCACAAAAATCTGTATGTGTAACTACTGGCGCTAACTACTACACTGCATGAGTGCTTGATTCTCGAGCAGGTCTGATGCTCGGACGGGTTCATTTTGAGTAAGTTAATGGGAAACTCAAGCATTTTTCCAGAATACCTTACCATGAGGGCTAGTGGGACAGGACAATTGCTTCAATGGATGGAAACAGCACTCGCATGGAATGGGAACAGCATGGGGTAGAAGCCCAGACACAACTCTGACTCCCAAGTTCCTGCCGGGAACAATGTTGTTATAGGGTCATTCCGTGTCAAGTGGACCAGTTTTAAAAATTGTCCCCACTCGACGTTCTCCGATTTTGCTGAAAATTTATAAGGATGTACATGTATGTTTGAAAAGAGGTTCTGTAAATTTTTAGGGCCAGATCTCAAATATATTTGCCTGCGGCTTCAGCTAAGAGGATTTTGCAAACTTTGTCACATAGCCATTAGAGTTCTATACTGGCTATGATGCTGAAATTTGGCATACTAGCTCAACTTTTGCTGCTAAACGCGATAAAATTATTACCGGCTATGACAAAACAATATTTCGGCCGCAATTTTGTGTCAAAGTAGCTTGCAAAACGCCTCGCATAAAATTTATGCCAAACTTTGCCCATATATAACTCAAGACCAAAAACCAATAGGAACTGGTGCTTTACCCTGAACAACAAACATCTTCATGACTTTGCATTGCTGCAATATCACGGTCAAAGCATATGTATTTGTGGAAATATTCACACCCACATATGATGTAAAAACTTAAAAAAAACGAATTTTACCTATTTTTAGGTCAAATTTCCCAAAAAGGGTACCCCTAAAATATATTAATTCTGTTATCATTTGAAAGAGCACATTTTTCTCTACAAGGATCATTGGGGTTTTTTTTGGAGTCTCTCCATTTAAGAAAAGAAAAATGCCACTGAACATGGTGTTATTTATTAATACGCAATGAATGCTAACTGCACTATTCAAACCCTTGCGTTGGTCCATGGTGGTTATACCACAACCAATTCCCTAAGAATTGGTATTATAATCCTATTAAGAATTGTAATAATGCTGTCTTTCGAGAATTGGCAGCCCCATTGCCTAGGAGCCATGGCCGATAGCCGTGCAAGGCAAGTCGCGGGTGGTCTCTTTATCGCAGGTTCCAAAGCCTGAGGGTGGGTGTCTTTGCCTAGGATCCCAAGCCTAATATTGGGTATCTTTTGTTGGTTCCCAAGCCATAATGTTCAGTCTAAGTAAGTGGTCTGGAATTGTTGCTGAATTTGCAACATAATGGGTTCAGAGAAGCTGTATTGTCGGCCCATTGCTGTTGCAGCTGGTGCTGGAATTATTGCAATGATCGACTGTCGCTCGGGAATCCAGCATGTATCATTTCTCACAGGCCACTGAAAGAAGCTAGCTGGTCCATGAGGATGCATAAAATGTATTAATGCATCATGGTCGTCGACTGAAATTTCAGAAATATTTCCAATCCACCAGTTCCTATCGTAAATGCAGGCAATGTATTGCCCTGGCTGTAGGTTTGCAATTGGCACAAAAGGCATTTCTGATCTGACAGATCCATCTACATGGGCAATGAAAGATGAAGGGTCATTTCACACCCTTGAAATGCGAATCTTTTTGTCATCAATTTCATTCTCCATCACTAAAAAATAAATAATATATGCATTAAAATGTAACAATAGTCAATAGGTTTATAGGTTTTTGATTATAATAGACATTGCTAGCAACAATACAACTCTGTAACATGTGATAAGAATCTGAAAATCAAACACAAAATCAATGCATTACGTGCATACATAACACCATGTTCAGGGGCATTTTTCTTTTCTTAAATGGAGAGACTCCAAAAAACCCCCCAATGATCCTTGTAGAGAAAAATGTGCTCTTTCAAATGATCAAAACAGAAAAAATACTCCTAAAATCAATATTTATTAAGGTAAAATATTAAAAATGCTCAAACATACAGAGCATAATAACTCTTATATTATCAAAAGTAGTTTACTGGTCACGTGAAGTGAGTGGGAGGACAAGAAGGGTACAAAACCAGCTAGTGAGGAAAGGGGCACTAGTTATCTCAACGTTTATAGGTGAGCCCTAGGTAGCATGGCTCCAGATCTTTTAATTGGACATGTGAGTAGCCTATTGTCCTTAGGGATATATAGGGGATGGTCTCTCCCTCCCTTTTAGCTACCTACCAGCGGAGGTGCACCTTAAGGTATTGGGTACCCCCCGCTCCTCGTCGGCTGTCCCTAAGCTGTCCCTTCGACCCGCAAGTCGCAAGAAAACCCACCACCGAGAGTGGAAGTGCAAAATAGTCAATAGGTCATTATCATATATGGTTACCTAGACAGATTGGTAACCCTGATGCAGCTTATCCTTAAATAAGGGAAGAAAAAGCAAGATTAACTACTGTATAATATATTTTTTGCATCAAATTTGGGAATCCATACACAGTTCTTTAGTATGCTCCTCATGCAGTAGTAGCCAATTATCACTGTACATATGTATATTCATGCACAGTTAAAAAAGATATTAGATACCAATATACCGATGATGTAAAATAATAGCATATAATTCCAGCAGGGAACTTATCTGTTGGGTCACTGATAATCCAAATCCCGACGCGTTTCCCCCCTATATTTTTATCTTAGGGGTTCATCAGGGGAAGAAGAACCATGGATTTCATCATATCCGAACACATCAGTTTCATCAGTTTTTATATCTTGGTAAATTTGGCTTTCTTAATGTAAGCAGACCGACATCAGTGGCCTAAGATGATGGGCAAGTCGTCTGGCAGATATTCCCAGTTCATGCTCCAGGTACAATGACCATGGTGTACTGAGACGCTTTGCAACATACGCTTTGCGCCTCAGTACACCATGGTCATTGTACCTGGTTTTTGGTCTTGAGTTTTATATATGGGCAAAGTTTTGCATAAATTTTATGCGACGCGTTTTGCAAGCTACTTTGACACAAAATTGCGGCCGAAATATTGTTTTGTCATAGCCGGTAATAATTTTATCGCGTTTAGCAGCAAAAGTTGAGCTAGTATGCGAAATTTCAGCATCATAGCCAGTATAGAACTCTAATGGCTATGTGCCAAAGTTTGCAAAATCCTCCAGTGAAAGGTCAACAGTGCCCAATGTATTGGAGATCTGGCCCTAAAAATTTACAGAACCTCTTTTCAAACATACATGTACATCCTTATAAATTTTCAGCAAAATCGGAGAACGTCGAGTGGGGACCACTGGTCCACTTGACACGGAATGACCCTATACTATAGTATTTTACAGACTGACAATAAAACATAAAAAAACTGAAGATAAGATAAAATGGATTTTACATGAAAAATGTTGGCAAACATTCTCTCTGTATAATAATTTGTATATAAGCCAAACTTAAAAAAGAAGAAAAATAATGTCTCCTCCACTCTTGAATAGCTAAATTAGCTGTTGCCATATTTCCTAATGACCTATGACCAGCGTCCACTGGCTACCGGAGGAATCTCCAGTAATGCCAGGCCTTAATTCAGTTACCTGCATTGCACTCCGGTGCTCTCACCTGAACTCCGAAGTTCAGCCCGGCATGTCTGCAGCTGTCATGAGCTGAACCGCAATCGCCAGGGAATTAATCACTCGGCGCTCGCGTTTCAGTCCTGCAAACTCTGAGATCAGTGCAGGCTGCACTCTCGAGCTCAGGTGAGCGCTTCTGAGTGCAATGCAGATAACTGAATCCAGGCCTGACATTACTGGAGATTCTTCCGGTAGCCAGTCTGACGCTGCCGATGACTACCGTAGATTATAAAATAGAGGAAGTAAAATTACACCCAACAGTAGTCAACGATAAATGTAATTTTAACATCTTACTACCTTATGTCATATGTGCAACATGGTCAGACACAATCGGTTTAATTTATGAAGGAGTGATTATTGTTTTATCCTGGAGAAGAGGACAGATCACCTTGAAACCCATAAATAAAGCCTGTTTAATTTCATCTGTCTCACTGTTTGGCATACGGGCAGTGCAGAGGAACCACTTTCTACCTCAATATATTCCGTCTTGGTGTCGGCACACCCATGGATCTGTAGCAGCCTTTTTATCTACATAGCGGTTGTCTCTCACACAGCCATCCCCGGTGAGTAGACTTCTCTTTCCCCCTCACCTCTGTCCCTGTTTTATCAGGTATCACCCTTTTGCGCTTTTTATTTTCATTTCCAGTTCACTTCTAAATAAGAGCGCCTCCTACACATTCTGTTAAAATTGTTACTCGAGGTGAGGTCACAAAGTTTAATGAGGTCACCTGATGTCAGTTTCCTGCGGCTAAAGCTGGGGTACCCTGTCAACCTCCAACCATAACTGAAAATAAACTGAGTGACATCACCTCTCTGCTGCTCCTCCGGTCCTAAATCCCACAACGTGAGGTCATATTCTGTGCCCATGCGCTGTGCCTTCAGTATGTATTTAATAAAGCTGGAACAATCATGGGACCTTGTGTGGATTCCATCAGAACTGAAAATTTGGGGGGTTACTAAAGGGGAGAAAGAGGGTGTTTTTTGCATTTATTTCAAATAAAGGATTTTTTCTGTTTTGTATTTTTTCTTTACACTTACAGATTAGTAATGGGGAGAAGTCTCATAGATGCCTTCCATTACTAATCTAGGACTTAGTGGCAGCTGTGAGCTGTCATTAACCCCTTATTATGCCATTTGACACCGCAACAGCGCAATAACGGTGAGTGGGTAAGGCTCCGGGATTGTCTTATCTAATGGATGCAACAATCCTTGGTGGCTGCAGACTGCTATTTTAGTTTAGGGGGGCCCAATTACCATGGGTCCTTCCCAGTCTGAGAATACCAGTCCCCAGCTGCCAGCTTTATCATGTCTGGGTATCAAAATTGGGAGCAACCAAAAGCCATGCTTAAGTCCCTGCCACGCATGTTTCACATTTTTTTCAACTGCTAGACATGCTGGGATTGCCTGCAAATGCAGTAGCCATATTGGCTACTGGCACTATTGTGATTGGCCAGCCGCAATGCGTCATCAGGTCTATATGACACCTGGTGACATGATGCTTGGCGCACACTATCCCAGAAACCGTCTAGAGTGAGCTGCTGGAGGAGGGATAGGTTTGGATTAGAGGCATAAAGGCAGAAATTATTGACTTACATTACTACTGCTACAACCAAAAAACAAAAGTGCCTTGTCAAAGCTACATCTATACTATTCTAAAAAAATATCGTTGTCTGCTGTATTCAATGCATGAAGGAGGTATAGATTTGGATTAGAGGCATATACGCAGGGATTATAGCTTAAAGGCCCCGTCACACACAGAGATAAATCTTTGTCAGATCTGTGGTTGCAGTGAAATCATGGACATATTGTTCCATTTGTACACAGCCACAAACCTGGCACTGATTGTCCACTGCAACCACAGATCTGCCGCAGATTTATCTGTGTGTGATAGGGACTTTACTAAAGTTGAGCGCGGTTCGTGGTTCTCCAGGTCGCGGTTCGAGTGATTTTGGGGGCTGTTCTAGATCGAACTAGAACTCGAGCTTTTTGCTAAAGCTCGATAGTTCTAGTTACATACGGTTCTAGCAGCAAAAAGCCAAACTAATTACTAGCTGGCTTTCCGCTGTAATAGTGTAAGTTACTCTGTGACTCACACTATTATGAAATTTCAGCATATAGTCTGCGGTAACAGCGCATTCAGATCACTGCTGTTGGGATAATGGCGATCGCCATTTTTTTTTTGTGTTCTTCCTTCCCTCCCTAAGCGCGTGTGTAGTGGGGCGGCCAGCATGTCAGCCAATCCCAGACACACACACAGCTAAGTGGACTTTTAGCCAGAGAAGCAACGGCATGTGTGATAGGATGTCCATGTCACCTGTCCCTGCATTATAAATACGGGCATCTGCCCGTCTGGACGCCATTATCTGCCTTCTGCATCTAGATGTCAGTCACTACTGGTGCAGCTCCTGTCTCCGATACTGCTGTGTACGCTCTACACACAGCGCTATACAGAATAGGGATAGAAGATACTTTCAGCCCTTGTAAAGGCTAATTACAGCAGGCTCAGAGCCATAGGTGACAGCCAGGTCTGTGGAAAGAGTTTTTAACAGCTACAGATAAGAGCATCTGTGTAGCTAAGGTCAGGGAGTTCCTTGCTGCATTTCACCATTAGGAGGGATAGAAAGTGAGGCTTCCTTTCTTCTACACTGACCCACAACCCGGCCACTGTACCCTCCTGCCCTTTGCACACTCAAGCTCATTGATACTAAGCCATTATCCTAGCAAACACTGAGGAAACTTGGTGGCATCCTAAAAGTAGCTGTTGGACTTCATTAGTGTCCCACTAGTGCAAATCTATTTGCAGCACCTCTGCATTGCACATTAAAGCTCATTGTTACAAAGCCATTAGAATACCAATCACTGAGGAAACTTAGTGGCATCCTAAAAGTGGCTGTTGGACTTCCATTAGTGTCCCACTAGTGCAAATTTTTTTGCAGCACCTCTGCATTGCACAATAAAGCTCATTGTTACAAAGCCATTAGAATACCAAACACTGAGGAAACTTAGTGGCATCCTAAAAGTGGCTGTTGGACTTCATTAGTGTCCCACTAGTGCAAAGATATTTGCAGCACCTCTGCATTGCATACTCAAACTCATTTTTACTAAGCTATCATACTAGCAAACTGTGCTGCCATTTTAAGGGCCATAGTTTCATTGTCCGGGATAGTTATTGTTGTTTATTCTACTGTTAATAAAGATAGACCACCGCTGCAATCTACACCACCTTTCAATTTTTACTCCCACATTTTAAGTGCACAATCTTGTCGCAATCAAAATGAGTGGCAAAATGACAGATGCTGGTGGAAAGGGGAAGAGGCATGTTGGAAAAGGAAAAAAAGGGTTTATCCATGGGGAAGGTGGCAAAGCTCCATTAACATCTACCAGCAAAAGTAAGATGTCTACTACTTACCGTGGACAATCCGATGTGCTCCCTTTTTTACGGACACGAACAACTGGAACAAAGGTAGATGATGGCCAAAAAAAGAAAATGCTTGAATGGATCTCAAGTGGTCCAACAAGTGCCCTGTCCTCCACCTCAACTACCGCATCCAAAAAACACCAGTCCTCTGAGTTGTCATCCCAATCACACTTGCTTTCTCCCAGCTCTGAAGTCTCCATCCGCCCTGCACAGTATGGTGGAACTGAGATGGCTGAGTCTGCAGAGCTGTTCAGTCACACTATATCCTGGGAATCAGAGGTCTGCTCCCAAGCTACAGTGAGTACAGACCAGGAAATGGTCTGCAGTGATGCCCAGAACCTTTGTGACTCAGATTCAGGCCATGATGAACAAGTTTCTGAGCATAATGTTGACCCTTATTCACAAACTGAAACACCTGTTGTAATAGACAATGAGGAACATACTGATGACAATGAGACGCAGATACCAGATTGGGATGACAACTTAAATATTCGGTCTGGGCAAGAAGAGGCTCGGTATGAGGGTGAGGGGAGTCCAAACACAATAATTGATAAGGACGTTCTAGCTCCAACCTACTGTAAACCCACAGTCAGGCCCTCGAGGAGGTCAACAGAGACGGTGGAGGAGGATGCAACTGACGACAAAGTTACCTTGCGCCTTCCTGGACAGAGTCAGAGTACTGGTAGCACGTCTACAACTGCATCCTCAGCCACCACTGTGCCTCTGAGCACTTGTCGGGGTGGATCAGCAGGTAGCATGCCCTCTAAGCCTTGCCTAGCCTGGTCCTTTTTTGACATAGCAAAAGATCACCCAAATTATGTGATCTGTAAAATTTGTCGTGATTCTGTTAGTAGAGGGCAAAACCTCAGCAGTTTGACAACTTCTTCCATGAATTGTCACATGAATAAATATCATATGTCCTAGTGGGAAGCTCACCGTGCTGCAATGCGGCCTAGCGGAGCGGACCATCCACCGCCTGCCCCTTCCAGTGCATCCGCGTGCTCTTCATCTTCTAGGACTGTGGGGACAGCTGTCACACCTGGTTTTCCACGCGCAACTTCCACCACTGTAACCGCAACAGGCAGTTTGCTTGGTAGGTCGTCAGTTGGTTTGGAAGGGGAAACAAGTGCGTGTGTACAGCTCTCTCAGACATCGATAGCACCAACGTTGGATGAAGGCAACATCATGTCTACGCCTGCACTTTCCTCACAAACCTGCTTTTTTCCAGGGACACCCTACTCACCACCATCTCCACACAGCAGCCAGATCTCTGTCCCTCAGATGTGGACAAATAAAAGGCCATTTCCTGCAACCCATGACAAAGCTAAGAGGTTGACTTTATCCCTCTGTAAGCTCTTGGCTACCGAAATGCTGCCTTTCCGCCTGGTGGACACACAGGATTTTAGAGACCTTATGTCTGTCGCTGTGCCCCAGTACCAGATGCCCAGTCGCCACTACTTCTCTAAGAAAGGTGTGCCTGCGCTACACCAGCATGTCGCACACAACATCACCCCTTCCTTGAGAAACTCTGTGTGTGAACAGGTGCATTTCACCACCGATACTTGGACCAGTAAGCATGGACAGGAACATTACATGTCGCTGACTGGGCACTGGGTAACTATGGTGATAGATGGTGAAGGGTCTGCTGCACAAGTCTTGCCGTCTACCTCGTCTGGGTCCTCCACCTCCGCCCCAAGCCTGCCTGGTCAGGGCACCAGCGTTGTAACTGCGCAGAAGGAATCATGCACCCCTCATTACTATGCTGGCAGCAGAGCGCAACGGCATCAGGCGGTCTTTATCTTGAAATGTCTTGGAACTAAGAGTCACACAGAGGCTGAGTTGTGGGCAGCTCTGGAGACTGAGTTTGGTAAATGGTTGTCTCCACTCAACCTGCAGCCTGGTAAGGCCGTGTGCGACTGCTGCAAACCTGGGTGCGGCCCGTCGCCTGGGTAAGGTGACACACGTGCCTTGTATGGCTCACGTGTTGAACCTTGTTGTCCAGCAATTTTTAACACACTATCCCGGCCTAGATGGCCTTCTGAACAGGGCACGAAAACTGTCTGCTCACTTCCGCCGTTCAACCACCGCAGCTGAGCGACTTGCATCGCTCCAGAAGTCTTTCGGCCTGCCGGTTTATCGCCTGAAATGCGATGTGCTGACACGCTGGAATTCGACTCTCCACATGTTACAGCGACTGTGGCAGCACCGCCGAGCCCTGGTGCAATTTGTCATGACGTATAGCCTGGGCCAACGAGATGCAGAGGTGGGGCAGATCACCCTGATGGAGTGGTCTCAGATCAAGGACCTATGCACCCTTCTGCACAGTTTCGACATGGCGACGAATATGTTTAGCGCTGACAATGCCATTATCAGCATGACAATTCCAGTCATTTACATGCTGGAGCACACGCTAAACACTATTCGGACTCAGGGGGTGGGACAACAGGAAGGGGAGGAACTACAGGAGGATTCATATGCGCAAGAGACAACAACATCACCAAGGTTCAGACGTTCATCATCACCAAGGCGGCAGGCATGGGACCATGGGGGACAGGGATCACTAAGAGCACATGGTAGCAGGCGAAATGTTGAGGAAGGTGCAGGAGAACATGAAGAAATGGAGGACGAACTGTCCATGGACATGGAAGACTCAGCGGATGAGGGAGACCTTGGTCAAATTTCTGTTGAAAGAGGTTGGGGGGAGATGTCAGAGGAAGAAAGAACGGTTAGCACCTCTATGCCACAAACACAGCGTGGACTTGGTCTGCATGGCTGCGTCAGACATATGAGCGCCTTCTTGCTGCACTACCTCCAACATGACCCTCGTATTGTCAAAATTAGAAGTGATGATGACTACTGGCTTGCCACACTATTAGATCCCCGGTACAAGTCCAAATTTTGTGACATAATTCCAGCTATAGAAAGGGACGCACGTATGCAGGAGTATCAGCAAAAGCTGTTACTCGATCTTAACTCTGCTTTTCCACAAAACACCTGTGGTGCACGGAGTGAATCTCCCAGTTGTAACTCGATAAACATGGGACGGTCTCGTCATCTTCAACAGTCTAACCGTACCAGCAGCACCGTATCTGGTGCTGGTAACAGCAATTTTATTGAATCTTTTCATACTTTTTTTAGACCATCCTTTGCAAGGCCACCAGAGACAACAAGTCTGACACATAGTCAACGGCTGGAGAGGATGATACAGGAGTATTTCCAAATGAACATCGATGCCATGACTTTGCAACTGGAGCCTTGCTCATTTTGGGCTTCAAATCTTGAAAAATGGCCAGAGCTCTCCACTTACGCCTTGGAGATCTTGTCGTGTCCAGCTGCCAGTGTGGCGCCCTGGACTAGCCAGGTCGTCACAGGTAACACCCACACACCCCCACCCCCACTAGACAGTTACATTAGCCAAACACAAAACCCTTGTTGCCTCCCTCCAGGGTCTGATGTCCACACCAGGTGGGGCGGAGCCAAGCAGTTGGCCCCACCCACCAAGCAGTTCACAGGCCTGAAGGCGGAAAAAGGAGCAGTTTAGAAATGAGAGGAGTAAAGTGGAGAGTGTCTGGGTTTGTGGCCCAGGCATTGACAACAAGTTTGGCAGATGGTGGTGGCCATATGCAGGAGTGGTAGATCAATGCGGAACCGTAGGACCGGGGTCGGGCGGGGAGCGAAGTGAAGCCAGCACACACAGGCAGGGCCATCGGACCCCGACTAGGCTTGGATTCGCCATCAACAGTCAAATCCGAGTGTGACAGGAACCCCAGGGGTTTCCTAACAACAAAAGACCCGTTATAAGGCAATCGTCCGCACCGTGAGGGTATACAGCTACCGCCAAAGGCTAGAGACCCAAGGGCCAGCACCTGCGGGCAAACGGGCTCCTCCGACATCCATACACCGGGGAGCGGACTACCGTTGGGGACCCATCGTAGTCAAAATAGTACACAAAGGTGCAGGGAAAGACAGCTGCCATCACCTGTCCAGGGAGAGACACTGCAGCCGGCTGTGGGACCCGTCCATTCAGCCGTTTGGTTTACCGGAGATTTTGTGCATCTCTTGCTGAGTGAGTACACCCGTGCCATCCGGCACCGTGCCACGCTATCCCTGCAACCCTGCACCTCACCTACCCTGCCTCCCTGTCACACCACCAGGCCCCGGGACCACCAACCCCTACCCACGGAGGGGGAAAACGACATCCCAGCTGCTCCCTACCATTGCTCCCGGGATCCCCGTCACCAGCAGCAGTGGTGCCCATCTTCACCACAACCCGTGGGTGGCATCACGGACCAAATCCCCAAAACAACCCAACCCCCTTTTCACTCACGGACGAGGAGCGCCGCTCGAGTCCCCGGATCCGGCCCACCGCTCAAGCCACCGAGCAGCAGCTGCAGCAGCGCCGGACCCGAGCGTTAGCGAGCGCAGCGCCCCGCCGCCCACGACACCAGCGTTGTCTCTGAACGTGTCTTCAGTGCTGCTGGGTGTGTGCTGACAGATAAGCGCACGCGTCTGTCCAGTGACAATGTGGACAGACTAACGTTCATCAAAATGAACAAGTCATGGATCCACAAGGAATTTACTACCCCTGTGTCATCCTGGGGAGAGTAAATGCTTGTGTATTTTGAATGTGCTTGATGCAAATCTACCTGTGAAGTGTACAACTGGGCCACAAGTGCTGCCACTGAAGGGGTGGGTATCTGTGTGGCCCAATTTTTGGAAAAGAAAAGGGAGACTCCGCTTGGAGTAACCCTTGCTTGCTGTGTTTTTAAAAAGGAGCCAAGATGAACAGATCTAGGATCAGTAAAGACTTTGCTACCTACCCCGGTGCAATCCTGGGGACGGTTAAGGATGGCATATTTTTGAATGTGCTTGATGCAAATCTACCTGTGAAGTGTACAACTGGGGCACAAGTGTTGCCACTGAAGGGGTGGGTGTGTATGTGTGGCCCAATTTTTGGAAAAAAGGGAGACTCCGCTTGGAGTAACTTTTGCTTGCAGTGTTTTTAAAAAGGAGCCAAGATGAACAAGTCATGGTTCAGCAAAGGCTTTGCTACCTACCCTGGTGCAATCCTGGGAACGGTTAAGGATGGCGTATTTTTGAATGTGCTTAATTTAAATCTACCTGTGAAGTGTACAACTGGGGCACAAGTGCTGCCACTGAAGGGGTGGGTGTCTGTGTGGCCCAATTTTTGGAAAAAAGGGAGACTCCGCAAGGAGTAACCCTTGCTTGCAGTGTTTTTAAAAAGGAGCCAAGATGAACAAGTCATGGTTCAGCAAAGGCTTTGCTACCTACCCCGGTGCAATCCTGGGAACGGTTAAGTATGGCGTATTTTTGAATGTGCTTGATGCAAATCTACCTGTGAAGTGTACAACTGGGGCACAAGTGCTGCCACTGAAGCGGTGGGTGTCTGTGTGGCCTAATTTTTGGAAAAAAGGGAGACTCCGCTTGGAGTAACCCTTGCTTGCTGTGTTTTTAAAAAGGAGCCAAGATGAACAGATCTGGGATCAGTAAAGACTTTGCTACCTGCCCCGGTGTCATCCTGGGGACAGTTAACGATGGCGTATTTTTGAATGTGCTTGATGCAAATCTACCTGTGAAGTGTACAACTGGGGCCCAAGTGCTGCCACTGAAGGGGTTGGTGTCTGTGTGGCCCAAGTTTTAGAAAAAAAGGGAGACTCCTTGCAGTGTTTTAGATGATTTTAGAAGGGCATGCCATGCCTATATCTGTGTCTCATCCTCTTTTTCCTCGTAACGCTGTTTTGTTTTTGCATGAGAATTTGTTCTTGTCACTTTCCCATGTGTTTGTGTTGTGTTGTGAGTTGTTTGTCACCTTTTGGACACCTTTGAGGGTGTTTTCTAGGTGTTTTTATGTGTTTGTGATTGCCTCCCATTGTTTCCTATGCGGTTCGAGCGGTTCGCCGAACCGAACTCGACGAGACCTCCGTTCGGCGAACCGAACTCGAGCCGAACCACGACCGGTTCGCTCATCTCCAGCCTTTACAGTTTTGGTTGCTACAAGCTAATCCCGAAAGTCCCTTGTCAGGGCTACGTCTATTCTATTCCTTATTACTGCTGTTTGCTGCATGTGTGGGGATAGCTGTTGGAAGAGGAATAGGTTTGGATTAGGGGTATATAGACAGGAATTATAGCTTTTCAGTCCTTGCTGCTACATCCTAAAACCAAAAGTCTCTTGTCAAAGCTACATCTGTCTTCGCGCTGCTAGCCCAGCCTTTTATATTTGGCAATTGTGCTCCATTAGTAACCTGATTTAGTGTCTCCTTCTGTTTCTTGCCTAACAGATTGGTTCCTGGTGATCCTGGTAATAAGGCAAATGGTGATGTGGGTGCACAAATGCTATGAGTCATTGAACGGGACACATAATAGGTTATTTGTGATTCAACCTACATGAAATAGGCCCCTGACGAAGGCTATTGCTGAAACGCGCGTCGGATGGGACTTAGCGCCATTCCAGCTTGTAAGTAAATGTTATATTTTCGTTAGCCATGACTTTCTCACCTCATTTATGCACTTCATGTTGCTGATGCACCTGGTATATATCCTGTCATATCTTGACAGAGTTTTCTGTGATTTACCTTCTATTTTATGAGGTTTGTTACATGGGCTTTCAAACAATCTAGCACATGCATTACTTTCTGCTGGTTTGGTATGCCATCTAGTGCACCTTCTCTGTCATTACACCCATCTCTTTTTAAATGTATATATTTTTCTCAATAAAGATTCATTATATATATGCTTTTGTCTCCTGATCCTTTTTGTGAATTGGTTTTCATGCTTCTATGGATCAGTTTATCCGTTTAATCTTTATGAATAGTGGGTGGTGGGACTTTCTCTTATGATAAGAGTCCACTTTATGATATTATTCCCACAATATTCATGATCTTTCTAAGGCTGATTTTTGGTGCTTTTTATGAAATAGACCCTGGTGGCAAACAATGGTTTCCAAAGTCACCTCTATTAGATATTGGCTTTAGTGGACCTTTTATGTACCATAGTCTCAAAACTTTGTTATCAAAGATCCTTTTACAAAATATTGATCCACTCCAACTGTGCCTAATTATGTTGCTTTTTCTTCCTGTACAGATGTCATAGGACATCACAGCCATGTTGAAACGACTGAGAATATTGTGTTTTTTTTATAGCAATGCTAATCTTTTTTTACCAGACACACCATCAAACAGAAAGGCATATGTATCCTAATCTCCTTAATTCACAAAAGTGTGATATTTCCCTCTTCGAGAGCAGATAATGCTACCAGCTACAATATTAACAAAATATATAATTATGACTGTATTTATAAGGGATATTCTTCAACAAGGAAACAGTATCTTCTTTGTGGAAACCACAGACAGAATGGATGAACCATCCTTGGTTTTGTGCTCAATTGTATCAGCGGCTCGAGTGTATCCGGACAGACCGGTGATCTTCTTCATGAAATGAGTAGGAGACAGAATCACTGAGGATGATGAGAAGAAAGCTTGAGAACGCTATCCAATACTCTCAACTTATAAGAACATCTACTTTTTCCCTCTAAGATTAGAAGAATTATTTGCTGAGACACCATTTCTTGCTTGGTATCAGACGTTAAGAACTGTTATATACAAAATAAAGGAGAGCATTTAACAAAATTCATATAAGGAAAAAGTAAAAATTTCTTATCTTCCAGTGACGTTTTACTCTAATTTTCCAAAGTGTCTCTTATGCCATAAATGCAGTTTGATAAATGTTCCTATTTATTTGTAAAAATTATTTAAATACCCAGAAATTAATTTATGTTTCTACTTTATTATACACCAATTTTGAAAGACAATGAAAACCAAACAAGCGATCTACATTTTTGCATTCATTAGGCTGAGTTTACATTTGGGTTAGAGGCTCTTTTGAAGGTCACTGTCACACGTCAACATAATTCACAGGTAGAAGTGTGTGAGTGCATCTCCAGTTTAAAAGGTTGACATCAAAATGGACCATATTAAACCCCATTGCATAGTTACTGGTTGGATCCACATAGGGTAATGGTAATTTCGTATGATGGCTCTAGCAGAGCTTTGTGGATTCTATTAGGCAGTAGTCAAATATGGGCTTAAATTTAAAGAATAGAATATGTCACTTCTTTATGATAATTTAGACCTTAACTTGAGAGGCGCAAATTTACAAAAAGCTGTAAATGTCTAGGCAAACAGTTAAAAATACCTCCCCAGTCACCTGTTCTACCTCCGATGTGCCTGTTATTTTCTCCTTTTCCCATCATGTGCATCTTCTTCAGTCTCTTAAATCCAGATTATGACTTCCGGTTTGGCTAAGTCCACTCACATCCCTTCGCACTGGGTCGTCATAGCTCATGTCACAATGACATGATGTTACAATGTGTAGCACATAAGTGATGGCACTGTTATCAGTGAGGTATGAGGGTCAGTCAAGCTGGGAGCCCCAACCTGATGTAAGGAGTCCAAAGAAGATGTGTACGACGGGAGAAGATGAAAAAAGTGTTGAGGACAAAATGTCAAATTAAGGGGGATGTCCAGTTTAAACCCACAAGTCTGTAGCCATTTTATGTATCACTTTTTGTGACTTCAGACTAGTGAACCCTTACTTCACACAAACTGTGCACTGCAAGGATTTGCTAATGTCCGTGATGAGAACTGCGGTCACATGGCCCCAAGTCTGCAATATGCATACTTTACACCATATTTAGAATAGATGGATGCAACCTCACTCACTGCAAGTGTATTCAGTGAGTCATGCCCATCTCGTCAGATTCTTGCTGGGAGTATGGATATTGTATATGTGCAGTCACATAATCGCCAATTTTAGGTTTGACACCATTGACTCCTCACAGCGCACAATATAGAGTATATAGACTTACTGCAGACTTGTGGATTTAGACCGGACAACCCATTTATGGTGGTGAGGGTTCTTGCCAGAAGTGATGTGAGCATTATGTTATGTTTTTTTTCATCTTACGTTTACTGTGCTCTAGAGCAGTGTTCTTCAACTCCAGTTCTCAGCAGTGCATGTTTTCAGGATTTGTTTTTTTTAGTATGGTACTGGTGATAATTTAATCTCCTCCACAGGCAATGATTTGAACACTTGTGCAATGCTAAGGAAATCCTGAAAACATTCCCTGTTGCTGGCTCCTGAGAACTGTAGTAGGGGAATGCTGCTCTAGAGTCTGAAGAGATGCCAAAGCATATTAAGTAACATTTAATTTGGATCAAATAATTTCACAGCAAATCATATTTTTCTGTGAAATTAGTGGGATTTGGTTTTGCAAATTTGAGTCTTGGCAGATTCGATAATTTTTAGCCTCAACATCGAAAATTTCCAATCATGTTGAGATCGTTGGGATTGCGCAAAATTTAATTCATTGACTTTCCCTGCATACTGGTAATTACTTGCATTGGGTTGTGCCCGAAAATGTAGTTGATCCCACTTATTTTAACAGTTATGCTGCAGTTTCCCCACACTGTACAATGAAAAACTATGTATGGACTCACTACTACCTGGGTTGCCATTCATCCAGAAATTCCAACACCGTACATAAAAATAGGGCACTTTTTTGCACTGTCAGTAAAAAAATTTTTAACTCATCCGTGATTGATTTTTTTTTTTAAGCCAAATATCATATACATGTTTGCTTACCGGCATAGATAGGGGGTGGACGATGCTATTCTTTCTGTTATATACCGTACATTCATTTTTAAAGAATGACGGAACCACTGTGCGAGCGATGTTCTTTGATTTCTCGAGTGCATTTAACACCCTACAGCCACTCTTACTACACAAAAAGATGACTGATATGAAGGTGGAGGAGGGGATGAGAAATTGGATAACTGACTACCTATCAGATCAGTCACAGTTTGTACAGATGGGAGCAGTTGTGTCTAGCAGATTATTGAGCAGTGTAGGTGCCCCTCAGGGAACGGTGCTAGCGCCCTTTCTATTCACACTGTATACATCAGACTTTTGGAATAAATCTGATTTTTGCCACCTTCAAAAATTCTCGGATGACTCCGTGGTAGTTGGATGTATTAGGGGGGACCAGGGTGATGAGGAATATAGAACGGTGGTGTTGAATTTTGTGGATTGGTGCCATGGTAACTATCTACAACTAAATGTTAAGAAAACTAAGGAGTTGGTGGCCAACTATAGCAGGAGAAAGATGAAATGTTTACCGATCACTATTGCTGGTCAGGAGGTGGAGCAGGTGGAGAGTTACAAATATTTGGGGGTCCACCTGGATAGCAAACTGGACTGGAGATGCCACTCAGAGAGGGTCTACAAGAAGGGGATGAGCAAACTGTATTTCCTAAAGAAACTGAGGTCTTTTAATGTGTGCAGCTAAATGTTAGAAATATTCTACCAGTCTGTAGTGGCAAGTGCCATCTTTTTTGCACTCATATGCTGGGGTAGTAGTGTGCGGGTCTCTGATGCTAATAAGCTGAATAAGCTTATCAAGAAGGCAAGCTCTGCTGTTGGCTGCAATCTTGGCTCTTTTAAGGAGGTAGTGGAGAGAAGAACTCTGAAAAAGTGTATGGCGATTTATGAATAATAATGCACATCCATTATAAGAGCTATTCATGAGACAGAAGAACACCTTCAGTAACCGGCTAATCCTTCCTTCTGAGGTGTAAGAAGGAAAAATATAGGAAATTTTCACCTTAATGACCAGACCAAATTTTGCAATTCTGACCAGTGTCACTTCATGAGGTTATAACTCTGGAACGCTTCAACGAATCCAAGTGATTCTGAGATTATTTTTTCGGCACATATTGGACTTCATGTTAGTACCAAATTTAGGACAATATTTTTTGCGTTTATTTATAAAAAGAATTGAATTTTGGCAAACATTTTGAAAATTTAGCAATTTTCAACTTTTTAATTTTTATACCGTTAAACCAGAGATTTCTGTGACACAAAATAGTTAATAAATAACATTTCCCACTTGTCCACGTTACATCAGTGCAATTTTGGAAACAAATATTTTTTTTGGTAGGAAGTTAGAAGAGTTCAAAATTTATCAGCTATTTCTCATTTTTACATCAAAATTTACAAAACCATTTTTTCAGGGACCACATCACATTTGAAGTGACTTCGATAGGCCTAGATGACATAAAATACCCAAAAGTGACACCATTATAAAAACTGCACCGCCCAAAGTACTCAAAACCACATTCAAGAAGTTTATTAACCCTTTAGGTGCTTCACATGAACAAAAGCAATGTGGAATGAAAAAAAGCAAAAATTAAATTTTACCTAAAAATGTTGCTCTAACCCAAATGTATTCACTTTTAGAAGAAATAACACAAAAAAATGGACCCCAAAACTTGTACCCCACTTTCTTATGAGCGCGCCGATACCACACATGTGGTCAGAAACCTCTGTTTGGACAAATGGGAGCGCTCGGAACAGAAGGAGCACTATTTGAATTTTGGAAAGCAAATTTGGCTGAAATAGATTGCAGGCACCATGTTGCATTTACAGGTCCGCTAAGGTACCTAAACAGAAGAAACCCCTCACAAGTGATGCAATTTTGGAAACTAGGCCCCTCAAGGCTTCTATCTAGGGGTATAGTGAGCATTTTGGATCCATAGGTACTTCACAGATTTTGTTAACGTTACGTTGTCATATTGAAAATTTTAATAATTTTCTCAAAAATGTTGCTTTAGCATCAATTTTCTCACTTTTTCAAGAGGTAATTCCAAAAATTTGACCTCAAGGTTTGTTACCCACTTTTTTATGAGTGCGGTGATACCTCACATGTGGTCTGAAACCTTTGTTTGGACAAATGGGAGGGCTTGGAACGGAAGGAACAATATTTGAATTTTGGAAAGGAAATTTGGCTGAAAAAGATTGCGGGCACCATGTCGCATTTGGAGGTCCCCTAAGGTACCTAAAAAGCAGAAACCCCACACAAGTGACCCCATTTTGGAAACTAGGCCCCTCAAGGAATTTATCTAGATTTTTGATGAGTACCCTGAACCCCCAGGTGCTTCACAGAATTTTATAACGTTGAGCCATGAAAATAACAAAATAAAATTTTACCACAAAATTGTTATTTCAACCAGGTAGCTTATTTTTTCACAAGGGTAACAGGAAAAAAATCACCATGAAATTTATTGTGCAATTTCTCCTGAGTTTGGCGATACCTTATATGTGGTGGAAATCAACTGTTTGGGTACACGGCGGGGCTCGGAAGGGAAGGAGTGCCATTTGACAGCAAAATTGGCTGGAATCAATAGCGGACGCCATGTTGCATTTGGAGAGCCCCTGAAGTGCCTATACAGTGAAGCTCCTCAACATGTGGCCACATTTTGGAATATAGACCCCACAAGGAATTTATCTAGATGTTTGGTGAGTACCCTGAACCCCCAGGTGCTTCACAGAAGTTTATAATGTTGAGCTGTGAAAATAAAAAAATACATTTTTACCACAAAATTGTTATTTCAACCAGGTAGCTTTTTTTTTTTTTACAAGTGTAAAAGGAAACAAATCAGCATAAAATTTATTGTGCAATTTCTCCTGAGTATGCTGATACCTTATGTGCGATGAAAATCAACTGTTTGGGTGCACAGCAGGGCTCGGAAAGGAAGGAGCGCCATTTGACTGCACAATTGGCTGAAATCATTAGCGGACGCTATGTTGCATTTGGAAAGCCCCTAAGGTGCCTAAACAGTGGCGGTCCCCCACAAGTGACCACATTCTGGAAACAAGAAACCTCAAGGCTTTTATCTAGGTGTATAGTGAGCAGTTTGAATCCAAGAGTACTTCACAGAATTTGATAAGCTTAGGTTGCCATATTGAAAATTTTCATTTTTTTTTGACAAAAATGTTGCTTTAGCGTCATATTTCTTCCTTTTTCAAGAGGCAACAACAAACCGTGGACCCAACAGGTTGTTATCCAATGTCTTATGAGCACAGGGATACCCCACATGTGGCCAAAAACCTCTGTTTGTATAAATGGGAGGGCTTGGAATGGAAGGAGCACCATTTGAATTCTGGAAAAGTTGAAATAAATTTCGGGCACCATGTCACATTTGCAGGGCCCCTTGGGTACCTATACAGCAGAAACCCCCCACAAGTGACCCCATTTTGGAGTATAGTAAGCATTTTGAATCCACAGGTACTTCACAAAAATGTTGCTGTAGCAACAAATTTTTCACTTTTAGGCTATGTGGCCATGATCCAGCGACACAGCGTCTAGTACACAGTGTCAGCCTTCCTGCAGAGATGTGAGTGTTGTCCACGGGAGAACGCAGCTGCCCATGCCCACGATTTGGGTTCAGGCTGCTGTGGAGCTCTATGCTACCCGCAGAGAACACTCTTGTCTCCGCAGCATAAATTGACATGCTGAGGCTCGGGAAGCTGCGCCACAGGTCAGTGTATGCTGTGGAGAAAAGAAGCACAGTGGGCATAGGATTTCTAAAAATCCTTCCACTGTGCTTCTACTGTACAACGCAGCGTTATGGACGCAGGGAAAACACTGCGCCCAAAACGCCGCAAACCCTGATCATGGCACACAGCCTAAAATGCTACAATGGATGAATGGATAGATGTCAAAGAAAAATAACGTCCCACCCCCTGCATATTCTAAGCTGAAGCCCTTTAGTGCCTTTCATGTGGCACTAAAGGGTGCCTAGCCTTGTATTTAGCCCCCCAAAAAATTAATAATTAAAATAAACGACGTGGGGTCCCCCCTATTTTTGATAGCCAGCTAGGGTAAAGCAGACAGCTTTAGCCTGAAAACCATAGCTGACAGCTTCACCGTGGCTGGTGATCAATTTGGAGGGCTCCCCAGGCGTTTGTTTGTTTCTTTTTTTTTTTAAAAAAAACGTCGGGTCCCCCCAAATTAGATCACCAGCCAAGGTGAAGCGGACAGCTGGGATCTGGTATTCTCAGGGTGGCAAGAGCCATGGTTATTGGACCCTTCCCAGCCTAAAAATAGCAAGCCGCAGCCGCCCCAGAAGTTGCGCATCCATTAGTTGCGCCAATCCTGGGGCTTCGCCCCAGCTCATCCCGCGCCCTGGTGCGATGGCAAACGGGGTAATATATGGGGTTGATACCAGCTGTAATGTCACCTGGCATCAAGGCCTGGGGTTAGTGATGTCACGGCATCTAAACAGATACCTGACATCACTAACCCAGTCAGTAATAGAAAAAAATAAAGACAAAAAAAAAATGTATTTGGAAAAAAAAAACTCCCCGAAACATTCCCTCTTTCACCAATTTATTGAAAATAAACAAATTCCGGTCGCTGTAATCCATTTTGGAGGTCCCTCGACGACTCTGGACCTTCTAGAATATGGGGGGCACGTTCAGGGAACGTATCCCCCATTTTCTGGAAGAGCAAGCTCTCCATGAGCAGTGTGGGTGCAGTAATCTGAGAATACTGCACTCACACTGCCCCGGTCCAACCTAGGGTAGAGTGACCTGCAGTAACCTCATTCCAGAATATGAGGGGCACGCTCACAGAATGTACCCCCCATTTTCTAGAACAGCAAGCTCTCCATGTGAGGAGTGTGGCTGCAGACTACTGCACTCACTCTCCCCCAGTCCACAGTGCAGCAGCGAGGTCAGCGCCCCTGCTTGCAAGGATCCAGCTGACAGCCGCTGTCTGCACATGCGCCGCCAGCTTTCCAGAAGGAGGCGGAGTGATCGCGGGGACGGAGCAGAAGCCAGGTAACGGGGAAGACCGGGGGTTGACGGGGGGGTGATGGCGGGAGACCTGGCGGTACCTGGGGACAACTTTTCTGTCGCATATGACGTGTCACATGCGGCAGAAAGAGCAGGATGAATGCGGCCGCGCGCTACTGTGCGCTGCGCGCCGCCATCTTGCATGCTCCGGATGGGGGAAGGGGGAGCGCTCTGGAGAACCGGAGGGGGCTCCGGGGGACCAGAGGGCTCCGGTGTACCGGAGGAGGGCTCAGGGGGAGGACATTTCCCTCCGATCTGAAATGTTTGATCATTTCAGATCGGAGGGAAATGAATGCAGAGCCGGCGGCGGCAGTTTTCTGTGCGCTTCGGCGCCTATTTGACTGTTCCGGAGGGGGGGTAAGGGTGGGAGGGGACTCTCCGGTACCGGGGGCTTTGGGGGCACTAGGGGTTTATATTTCTTTCTCATCTGACATGTTTTATCACGTCAGATGAAAAAGAAATCAGTTTTACCGGCCATTTCTTTTTTTTTTATGTGATCGTCCGTTTACGGTGTATACCCACGATCACATTATCGGGGTCCAAAAAAACACCCCGATTCATAATCTGGGGGGTCTCAGCTACCCCCGGTAGTTGAAACTCCCGAGATTTTCGGTCGCTGGGGGGGCGCTACAGGCTTTTTTCGGCCCGACGCTTTAAAGCGGCGGAACAGAATAAGTACCCTGTTTTGCCGCCGCTTTAAGTCGTACGGCCGTCGTTATGAGGTTAAATCATCAAGGTGAATGTTTACTACTTTATTTCTTGTACTCTTCAGTTTTCCCGCTGTGTGTGTCCTAATCTAATGTATAATGTTCTTCTGTCAACTCTACTGTCTTGTCAATTAAGTAATTCATGTTATTCTTTAAGTTGTGCTGCTGTGATTCACTGTATTGATCCCGTGGGAAATTAAGGTATCGTATTGTACATATAATTTTAGTTATGAGCAAGTGTTCTCAGCATTGCTTGGTACTCAATGGAGCATCATGGTGCTCAGCATGCTTGGTGCTTGATCGAGTACCGCTGGCGCTCAAGGTAAATACTGGAGTCCCCATTCTGCTCCTGCCCTGACACTGCCCTTGGCCACCGCAGTCCCTATCATCCAAGTACAGATGGCATCACCTATCAACTTCTGTTCCATGTGCGCTGTAAAAATGTTCCCTGGTGGCCAAACTGTGTGGTTAATTCCGCTCGATTCCCCATTCTGGAAAAGAGAGAGAGATTTATTTTCTGGAATGGGGACTCAAGTGGAATTAACCACACAGTTACGTTGGATGAGATGGAACATATCGACTGTGCATGTGGAATATAAGTTGCCGGGCAAGGCCAGCTGCATACGAATGATAGGGAATGTGGTGTTTGGGAAGATGTAAAGAAGGTTGTCGGGCAATGTCTGCTTCATGTGGATGATGGGGACTTGTTTTTTTGTTTTTTTTTTTTTTAAATTTTGTCTCTTTGTTGTAAAGATATTAGCAATCACAACATTTCCAACCTAAATAGTTAACTTTCCAAGTCCAAGTAGGTGGTATTATAAATATATTTCTAAAGGTGATATTGCCATCAATTTCTCACCAGATGTTGGTAACAAATCCATCCAATCCACACAGGCAAAGAAATCAAACAAAAATATCCATAAGTTATGTGCAATAATTTATTACACATCACCAAATTTATGGACATCTTTGTTTTGACATCTTTGCCTGCATGGATTGGATGGGTTGTTTGCAACATCTGGTGAGAAATGTATGGCCATAATAAATTTAGAAATATATTTACTGAAATTAGTGTTGTGTTCAATACTTATTTCAGCCAC
The DNA here is from genome assembly GCF_048569485.1 of Anomaloglossus baeobatrachus. NCBI lineage: Eukaryota > Metazoa > Chordata > Amphibia > Anura > Aromobatidae > Anomaloglossus > Anomaloglossus baeobatrachus. The sequence goes on from NC_134355.1 coordinate 589,989,984, forward strand.
CAAATATGTCAATATTATTCTATAATTATTTATTTAATTTTTATTTCTAATTTTAGATTGACCCCAAACGAGAAATCTACTGGACTCATGTTAAATCAGACGCCTGCAGATTTGCAATGATGTAGAAGTATGGAGGCAATTACATGGACACTGATGTAATTTCAATACGCCCCATTCCTGAAAACCATTTTCTAGCTGCAGAAACCTTCACAACTACCAGCAGTGCTGTTTTTGGGCTTTCTCCACTTCACAATATGACATTGGAGTTTATGGAAAACTTTCTACAGAATTATAGAAGAGAAGTATGGGGACACAAAGGACCAGGAGTTTTCACACGTGTTGTAAGCAAGCATTGTGGTGTTCCCCAGTTTACATCTGTGGATCACACTAAATTCGCAAATGTACTTTTACTTTCATTCAGAATGTTTCTATCCCATTTTCTATCCATCTTGGAAATAATACTTTGAAGTTTGGAAAAATTTGCCAACCTTTAACCATTCTTACGCTCTACATCTCTGGAATTTTATGAATAAAGAAGGAAAATGTTAGTTGGAAGCAACACTCTGGTTGAACATCTCTAGAAACAATATTGCCCCTCCACCTACAGTGCCTTACGAAAGTATTCGGCTCCCTTGAATTTTTCAACCTTTTCCCACATTTCGAGCTTCAAACATAAAGATAAAAATTTTAATGTTATGGTGAAGAATCAACCACAAGTGGGACACAATTGTGAAGTTGAACGAAATTTATTGCTGATTTTAAACTTTAAAAAAAAAAACCCACACCAAACATGTGGAGTGGAAGAAAGTGCTCTGGTCAGATGAAAACAAAATCGAACTATTTGGGCACAATGCCAAACGATATGTGTGGCGTAAAAGAAACACAGCTCATCACCCTGAACACACCATCCCCACTGTCAAACATGGTTGTGGCAGCATCATGGTTTGGGCCTGCTTTTCTTGAGCAGGGACAGGGAAGATGGTTAAAACTGATGGGAAGATGGATAGAGCCAAATACAGGACCCTTCTTGAAGATAACCTGTTGGAGTCTGCAAAAGACCTGAGACTGGGACGGAGATTTGTCTTCCAACAAGACAATGATCCCAAACCTAAAGCAAAATCTACAGTGGAATGGTTCACAAATAAACGTATTCAGGTGTTAGAATGGCCAAGTCAAAGTCCAGACCTGAATCCAAGCGAGAATCTGTGGAAAGAGCTGAAAACTGCTGTTCACAAACGCTCTCCATCCAACCTCACTCAGCTCAAGCGATTTGCAAAGGAAGAATGGGCAAGAATTTCAGTCTCTCGATGTGCAAAACTGATAGAGACAAACCCCAAGCGACTTGCAGCTGTAATCGCAGCAAAAGGTGGCGCTACAAAGTATTAAAGGGGCCAATAATATTGCAAGCCCCAATTTTCAGTTTTTTATTTTTTGACAAATTTTAAAATAAGCAATATATTTTGTTCAACTTCACAATTGTGTCCCATTTGTTATTGATTCTTCACCATAACATTAACATTTTTATCTTTGTTTGAAGCCTGAAATGTGGGAAAAGGTTGAAAAATTCAAGGGAGCCAAATACTTTCACAAGTCACTGTATGAAGGAATTTTAAATAGTCTCACTCCCTAGGCATGAGTTTTATCATGTAAGAAAAACTACCTGCAGAAGTAAAGGAAAGTTAATACTAAACTTTATATGATTTTTTTTTATGGTGTTATTATTATCTCTGTTCTTGAATAAAAGCTATGCTGAGATTAGTGATTGATAAGAAACGATGACTCCGTTTATTAAATAAATATTCATCTTATCTGTTATATTTACATTTCTGACTTTTCCGGCATCCACGATCTATTCTCAGATTATTCACTTTTAAATACATCATAAACTTCTATTTCATCAATAATGTTTTATAGTTACAAGAAGAACTGAGTACATAGACAAAAAAAGCATGTGAAAAATAGTAAAGTCATAACCATATTTAATTTTTAAAATGTTTGCGTGTTCGATACTCTAGTACGTCGAACGCTCGGACAGGCTAAATTTGAGTAATTTGTATAATGGAAGTCAAAGAAAGCTTGGACACCTGCCCTGAAGGGGCTCAAGGGAGGGCAACATGACTGAGGAGGGATACTAGGCCTGAGGGATAGCAAGGGATTAAGGTGTAGGGCACTTTGTGCGGGAAAGTGGGAGGTGGAGTTATAGGGACTGTGGGGCCCTGTAATTGGTCAGGGGGAGGTCAGTTGTAGGGGAGTATATAGGGCTGGGTTACGGGGTGGGAGGTTCATTCGCTACCTGGCAGACGGACAGAGTCGTCCCATCCTCCCTCCCTATTTCAAGATTTCTGGAGATCAACATGGAGAGACTAAGAGGATTTACCTTGTCGCAGCAGTCGGCGGAAAAGAGGGGGGTGTTTGAAATCACTGGATTGCACAAAGAGCGGGGGGGGACCCAGTGCAGGAAAGGGTTACCCCTGGTGGTGGTGCAATGGTATAGTTGGTTAAGGTGAGTCCATGCTGTGCTGGGTCACAGCGGGACATGTTAATGTGGGTGCCTGTGCTGGGCTGAGTACCAGCGGGACAGTAGTTGGGCAACACTTGGCTGGGTGTCCTCGAGCCCGTGTGGTGCGGCTGAGGGCACATGGTGGAGCTTGTGTTGCAATCCTGTACAACGGGACTCTTCACTTACCCCCCCCTCTTTTGCTGGTGGTTATGTTTTATGGAGTTATTACTATGTTCATGAATAAATTGTTATTGATTTATTTTGGTGATAAAAAACAGGGCTGCTGTGGCCTTTTACATCCAATGTCATGCAGTCTTTGTGTCTTTTTTTAGGTTAAGAAGCGGGAAAAGATGGGTTACGGGTTTGGGTCAGTACGGCAAGATAAGGCTGGCAGTCAGAATTTCCTAAGTCATGGAAAACTCAATCATTTTTCCAGAATACTTTACCAGGAGGGCTAGGGGGACAGGAAAATTGCTTAAATGGTTGGAAGTAGCACTCAAATGGAATGGAAACAGCATGGGGTAGATGCATGGACACATCTTACTCCCAATTACAGGAAAAAATGTTAGGAAACCTTTTCTCTGTATAATGATTTGTATATTAGACAAAATTAAGAGTAATAAAGACTCCTCCACTCTTTAATAGCCAGGCCATCTGTTTGCCATATTACCCAATCACCTCTGACTATAGTAAATGATATAGTAAAGGATGATATCCCATCTTCTTCAGGATATCCATAGTGACTATGGTTATATCCTAAAGAAGAAGCCAGATTGCCTCTAAACGCATTGTATTTTCAGCTAGCACCTGTTTACACCTTGGATGTGCTTGTCAGTCTTTTTGATATATTTGTCATGTACAGTATGTTTGTACCAAAGAACCAGCTAATCCCCAAGACCTGCACTGTCAATTAAATAAATTATTATGGGCTTTGATCTTCAGGCTGGCATCCTGTTTCCTTGGCAGTGTGATCTCTGGTTTAATCACGGGGGTCCCCTGCTGTGGGACCAGGAGCCAGTTCAGACTCTGCAAGTCTGTAACTTAGCGAGATAGCAATAAAATAAAAAAATATATATTGTTGCATGATAGCGCTGCTGGAAACCCCAGACACAGCCTACTTTTTTTTCTTCTCCATCTAATCTGCACTAATGGTCTCCTGGATGTGTCGGTTGGGGGTATGCCGCTTTGGTCTTCCCTGTTGTCCTGACAATGCACTTCTGAATGTAAGCGCGTTGCCGTGGCGCTGGATGCCTTGTGCAACTGTCTGGAGGTATACCACTGATAGCGTTCCTATTGTAGTGGCAACCTGCTTCATGATGAGGCGCATTGCCGAACGCTAGATGCGATCTTTCTGGCTATGTCATCTACTGGACTGGATGCTGTCACGCTCCCCGGGTCCCCTGCGCTGCTCCCCGGCTCACCTGTCACGCTCCCCGACTCCCCTGCCTCGCTCCCCGGTTCCTCAGTCCGGTCTCCACCGCTCCCCGCGCTCCAGCATCCATTGCCGGCGCTTCCCAGGCGTCCTGGTCCCCGCTCCCGGCGCCCGTCGGCGTCTCAGCCCCAGCCTGGCTCTGCTGCTTCCTCCTCTCAGCTTCCTGCTCTGGCTTCTGGCACCCGGGCCGCGCGCATGCGCATTAGGGCGCGCGCGCGGTCATTGACCCTTTCTTAAAGGGCCAGCGTCCATTGACAGGAAATGAAGCACACAGGTACAGGGTATAAAGGGGTTTAATGTCCAAGTGGGCGGGGCCTGATGTTCGTGTTTCCCAAGCTAGGAGTCAGGTCTCCTTGTGTCTCTCTGCCATACTTACGTATCTCTCTTCTAGAGCCGATCCTGCCTCGCCATCCGGTCCTGCCGCATCCCGTACCCCGAACGCTGCTTATCTGCCATCCTGACAGTCCGTACCATCTTGGATCCCTGTGGTGACCCGTCATCTCGCTCCAACGGTTCCAGACTCCGCCTGACATCATCTCGGCTTCCGAACCTGAGCTCCGTCACCCGGACTACCATCAGTGACTCCGTGGTCCCAGGGACTTCTCCATTATACTCTTGTGCATGGACTGCCCTGCTACCTGTAGTGCTCCAGCTACCGGACCCCTTACCATCATCAAGGAGTTCGGCCCAGTGGATCCACCTCCTGGGTCTGCCCGTCCACCTGGCCCTAACAGTAAGATCAGGCCATGGATCCCGCTGAAGCACTAGCGGCCTTGCAGGGAGAACTCCAACGCCAGCGTGAGACCCAGACCCGCATGCTGAACTTCATGACTTCGGTGGACGCCCGCCTGAACACGCTACAAGCGTCAATTACATCTTCAGCGTCTCGGGCTTCCACTAGCCAAACCACGGCTCCAGCCCCCGTGGCAGCCTCTTCGGATGCTTCCAGACTTTGTTTGGCCTCACCACCCCGGTACGCCGGAGATCCCAAGACCTGCAGGGGTTTCATAAACCAATGCTCCCTCCATTTCACGCAGCTGCCGCATTTGTTTGCCTCCGACCAAGCCAAGGTCGCCTTCACCATGTCCCATCTAGAGGGTGAGGCACTGGCGTGGATGAACCCCTTGTGGGAAAAGGAGGATCCTGTGACCACGAACATCCAGGAGTTCCTGCAGGCATTTCGTGGCACCTTTGACGAGCCCGGACGCGCCTCCGCGTCTGCTTCATCCCTTCTCCGGTTACGTCAGGGGACTCTGACGGTGGGTCAATACGCAATCCGTTTTCGCACCTTGGCTTCGGAACTCGGCTGGAACAACGAGGCCCTAACCGCCGCCTTCTGGGAAGGACTCTCGGGTCGAATTAAAGATGAGCTGGCTGGTCGTGACGTACCGTCCACCCTGGATGCCCTGATTACCCTAGCGACTCGAGTGGACATTCGCTTTCAGGAGCGATCCAAAGAGGTGTCCCGTGAGAGACGTCCGGTACGGCATTCCTCTCCTCCGCAGAAGCCCGCCGTTCTACAGTCAACGGCATCTGGTGTCTCCGTCCACGAGCCCATGCAGATCGACCGTGTACGGCAGTCTGAACAACGTCGAGCAGAGCGGCTCGCCAAGGGCCTCTGCTTCTACTGCGGAGAGGGCACACACCTGCTACGCTCCTGTCCAGAGAGGCCGGGAAACTGGTTGGTAGGAGAGGCCACCCTAGGTGCTGGGACTCTCTCAGACCCGGTTATGTGGACTGTGCAAGTGACAACGGGAGAGACGCGGTTCACGGCTGAGGCGTACCTCGATTCCGGGGCAGCAGGCAATTTCATCCAGCAGGCCACGGTGGACAAGTACCAGGTGCCTGTTACTCCACTTGACAAACCCCTCGTGATTGCCTCTGTGGATGGGAGACCCCTATCTGACACCATCTCCTCGATCACCAGGCCGGTCGAACTGCGTATCGGTGCCCTGCACACCGAGAACATCGCTCTCTACGTCCTCCCACACATGTCCCATCAAATCCTGCTGGGACTTCCCTGGTTACGGACACACGAACCATCAGTCAGCTGGGGCACTGGTGAAATCACCCGATGGGGCTCTTCGTGCCATGAGAACTGTCTGAAGACCATACAACCCATCCGACGACCTCCGGTTCCAGAGAACCTACCAGGACTGCCCTCGGCCTATTGGTACTTCGCGGACGTCTTTGATAAAAAGGAATCTGAGGTACTTCCGCCACATCGTCCGTACGATTGTGCCATCGACCTGCTCCCGGGAACAACACCACCTCGAGGACGGATATATCCATTGTCTCCAGCCGAAACAAGGGCCATGTCTACTTACATCACAGAGAGCCTGGCAAGGGGATTCATTCGGAGATCCTCCTCTCCTGCTGGAGCAGGCTTCTTCTTCGTGAAGAAGAAAGAGGGCGACCTACGCCCATGTATAGACTACCGGGGATTGAACCAAATCACCGTGAAAAACAAGTACCCTCTGCCGCTCATCCCCGAATTGTTTTACCGGCTTAGAGGAGCTCGTGTGTTCACCAAATTGGACCTTCGGGGTGCCTACAACCTGGTCCGCATCCGCTCTGGGGACGAATGGAAGACCGCGTTCAATACTCGCGATGGGCACTATGAATACTGCGTGATGCCCTTCGGTCTGTGTAACGCACCAGCAGTCTTTCAAGAATTAGTGAACGACGTTTTCCGGGACCTTCTTTACGTCTGTGTGGTGGTGTATCTGGATGATATCCTTGTCTTCTCTCCGGATCTCCAGACCCACAGAGAGAACGTGCAGCTGGTTCTACAAAGACTGAGAGAGAATCGTCTGTACGCCAAGTACGAGAAGTGCGTCTTTGAGCAGTCTTCTCTCCCCTTCCTGGGTTACATCATCTCCGATACCGGACTGCAGATGGATCCAAAGAAGGTCTCCTCCATTCTCAACTGGCCTCCTCCTTCTGGACTGAAGGCAATCCAACGCTTTCTGGGATTCGCCAACTACTACCGCCAGTTCATCCCTCACTTCTCTGCTCTGACCGCTCCTCTCTCCGCCTTGACCAAGAAGGAGGCTAATCCAAAGGACTGGTCACCTGCGGCCGACGCCGCGTTTGGCTCTCTGAAGCGGGCATTTGCCTCCTCTCCTGTGCTCCATCGTCTGGAGTTAAACCGCCAGTTCACCTTGGAGGTGGATGCCTCCTCCTCGGGAGCCGGAGCAGTGCTCATGCAGAAGTCCTCCTCCGGGAAGATGGTGACTTGCGGTTTCTTCTCCAAGAGCTTCTCAGCACCTGAACGCAACTACACCATCGGTGACCGGGAACTATTGGCAGTAAAACTGGCTCTGGAGGAATGGCGCTACCTTCTGGAAGGAGCAGTGTACCCCGTAATCATTTACACGGACCACAAGAACCTGGAATACCTGCGGTCCGCTCAGCGACTGAACCCACGGCAAGCCAGGTGGTCCTTGTTCTTTGCCAGGTTCGATTTCCAGCTCCATTTCCGACCCGCGGACAAGAATGTACGCGCTGATGCCTTGTCCAGGTCTTTCATGCCCATGGAGCAGGAGGAGGAGACATCCCAACCCATCATTTGTCCTAGTAAAATCATTCCGGTGGCTCCAGTCACCCTGGCCCAGATACCGCCCGGGAAGACCTTTGTCTCTGAGACTGATAGGCAAAAAGTGTTACACTGGGGCCATGCCTCGAAAACAGCCGGTCATGCTGGTCAGAAGAGAACATGGAGTGCGATTGTACGTCATTACTGGTGGCCATCCCTTCGCACGGACGTCGCTTCTTTTGTCTCTGCCTGCTCCTCTTGTGCCAGGAACAAGACGCCCAAACACCTGCCATATGGCCGTCTTCTGCCTCTGCCTATACCCTCAGTTCCGTGGCAACACATTGCAATGGACTTTATTACGGACTTGCCATTGTCCTCCGGACACACAGTCATATGGGTCGTGGTGGACCGGTTCTCTAAAATGGCTCATTTCGTCCCTATGGCTGGACTGCCCTCTGCTCAGGAACTCGCGGACGCCTATATACATCACATCTTCCGCTTGCATGGCTTTCCATCACACATCGTGTCCGACAGAGGAACTCAGTTCACCTCCCGCTTCTGGAGGGCTCTCTGCAAACATCTGGGAGTGACTCTGGACTTTTCTTCTGCCTACCATCCTCAGTCTAATGGCCAAGTGGAAAGGGTCAATCAAATCTTGACCTCCTTCTTACGACACTACGTCAACGCCCATCACGACGACTGGTCCACGCTTCTTCCTTGGGCTGAGTTGTCCCATAACCACCACGTCAGTGAGTCCTCCTCCAGCTCTCCCTTTCATGTCGTTTACGGACTTCAGCCCTCCGTTCCATTGCCTGTATCTCCTTCTTCGGATGTCCCTGCTGCTGATGCTGTAGCCCGTGACTTTGCAACCATTTGGGACTCTGTCAAGGCGTCCCTTGGGCGTGCTACCCTGCGGATGAAGAGACATGCAGACAAGAGACGTCTGGACCCTCCGTGTTTCTCTCCTGGTGATCTAGTCTGGCTTGCTTCCAAGTACGTCCGATTGAAGATACCATCCTACAAGCTGGGTCCTCGCTACATCGGGCCGTTTAAAGTCCTCAGCAAAATCAATGAGGTCTCCTACAAGCTCCAGCTCCCGGCCACGATGAGGATACCCAACTCCTTCCACGTCTCCCTGCTCAAGCCGGTTGTCCTTGGTCCCTTCTCCGCTGCTGCCAGTTCGGCTCCTCCTCCTATAGCCGATGACGACATCTATGCGGTAAGGGATATCGTGGCCATGAAGACCGTACGGGGTCGACAGTTCTTCCTGGTGGACTGGGCAGGGTATGGTCCTGAGGATAGGTCCTGGGAGCCCCGGGAGAATGTGGGTACTCCGCTGATCCGTGCCTTCCTGTCCCGGTTGCGGGGAGGGGGGCGTGGGGGGGGGGTACTGTCACGCTCCCCGGGTCCCCTGCGCTGCTCCCCGGCTCACCTGTCACGCTCCCCGGCTCCCCTGCCTTGCTCCCCGGTTCCTCAGTCCGGTCTCCACCGCTCCCCGCGCTCCAGCATCCATTGCCGGCGCTTCCCAGGCGTCCTGGTCCCCGCTCCCGGCGCCCGTCGGCGTCTCAGCCCCAGCCTGGCTCTGCTGCTTCCTCCTCTCAGCTTCCTGCTCTGGCTTCTGGCACCCGGGCCGCGCGCATGCGCATTAGGGCGCGCGCGCGGTCATTGACCCTTTCTTAAAGGGCCAGCGTCCATTGACAGGAAATGAAGCACACAGGTACAGGGTATAAAGGGGTTTAATGTCCAAGTGGGCGGGGCCTGATCTTCGTGTTTCCCAAGCTAGGAGTCAGGTCTCCTTGTGTCTCTCTGCCATACTTACGTATCTCTCTTCTAGAGCCGATCCTGCCTCGCCATCCGGTCCTGCCGCATCCCGTACCCCGAACGCTGCTTATCTGCCATCCTGACAGTCCGTACCATCTCGGATCCCTGTGGTGACCCGTCATCTCGCTCCAACGGTTCCGGACTCCGCCTGACATCATCTCGGCTTCCGAACCTGAGCTCCGTCACCCGGACTACCATCAGTGACTTCGTGGTCCCAGGGACTTCTCCATTATACTCTTGTGCACGGACTGCCCTGCTACCTGTAGTGCTCCAGCTACCGGACCCCTTACCATCATCAAGGAGTTCGGCCCAGTGGATCCACCTCCTGGGTCTGCCCGTCCACCTGGCCCTAACAGATGCTCTGGAGATGCGCCTAAGCATGGCATGGGGTACGCCGCTAAGGCTGACATGGGAACTAACGGCCGTGCTCAATGGCGGATGGAGCATTTCCTTTCTGTGAGGCGTTTCCTTTCCTATAACAACATGCCCGTCCTGTTCTGTCAGAGCTGGACTAAGTTCTTCCGGCTGGAACTCAGTGACGTATTCCACATGTGTGGCATAGCTTGTCATTACTGGGATATATAAGAGGGAGCCCCTTTGGCTGTGTTTACTATCCCCTCTGAGGAAGCAACCGGCGAAACGCACGTCTGGGAACGCAATATTAGTACTGGTGAGCGAAACGTTTGGCTATGTATTATTTAGTTGGATAAGATGGAATTTATAACTAATTACTTGGGCTCTGGTACTTGGGCAGACCCACACTGACAAGCCACTGAAACGTCTTGTTGCTAAGAATTTTGTGATTAGGTAATTATTTTTACGCATATTTGACTGCAGTAGATTTAATTCTGCAGATTATTTATTTAATTTTTATCTATAATTCAATTTATTATTTATAGCCAGTGAGCGTCTTTCAAATAGATGCATGTTACAACAGTTAAGCAACCGTTAACAACGTTTTAGCATTGGCGCAATCTAGTGCTGATTTACCTAACAATACTAGTATTTTATATTAAGCACAGGCACTTTATGAGCAAGTGATGATTCTATATAGCAGTAAAACAAAAAAAATAATCACATATTGCTCTTCACACACACATTCTTGTTATATAATTTTCACTTTTCAACATCTAGAGGTATCTTTCCACTTATGATCTTTACAGTAAATACATTATTCTGTATTATATGTGAATTGATAATTATGATTGACCCTATGATTTATTTTTTCTGTGATTATACTGTATGTGAAGAAATCGGGTCCCAGTTTGTTTATGAAGGAAGCTGCTTTTATACCAATAATGCCTGTTTTTGTTTCTGTTTCAATTGTATTTGGTGTCTTAAATAAAGACAGAACTTTTTTGAGAAAGTTGGACAGTCTTTTTTTGTGTAGGATATTTTGCTTAGCATTATGACTCAAGGAATAGGGGCAATTTTTTTATTCTCTTAATTCTCCTTACACGAACTACAGACACACTGCATACAAGATGGCGTCTGTAGATCTTTATTTATTTCATTTTTTTTTTTTATCTCCTCCTTCTCCACTATATCCACAGAGACATCATGTGTCCCTCAACCATAATTTTTGGAGGGCTATCAGTCATGCATTTGGGCGAGCCCTCAGGCTGACCTCTACCTTATATTTGGCAGTGTCCTATCTCATACATTTGTGAGGGCCCTAAGTCATACATTTGGTAGGGCAATACGGTTGCTCAGTGGTTAGCACAGCAGTGTCTGGACACACTGCGCACAAGATTGCATCTGTGGATCTTATCAATTTATTTATTTGCCCTCCTCCTACACCATATTAACAGAGTCATCATGCAGCCCTCAACAATGATTTTTGGAGGGCCATCAGGCTGTTATGATATCCTATTGTTAGGGAAATAATAAAATAAATATATATATATATATATATATATATATATATAATATTTTTTTTTTATTTATTTATTTTTTTTAGGTATCCTGTTTATTTCCATGTCTGATTAATGTCCACCAATTTAAATCTGTAAATGATGCACCTGCACTTTGATTAGTATTATGTATTGGGTAAATATAGTGCAATAATAATTGACAGCAATATATTTGTACATAGGCACTTGAACTTTGTATTTATTATCCTTTTTTTTATATATATATACATTATTCAGGATATAGAGTTACATATGTAGATTTAATGTTAAAGTATTTATTATAATGATAAATTGTGCATTAAAATAATACAGTGCAATAACTATACAGTGTGTCCACCCATACCCTGTCCACCGCCATTAACTTGAGAACGGCGGCAGCTATAGGCATAGAAGTGATGTCTAGGTATAGTAAAGTAGCCATGCGCTACGCAATGAAACCACCTATAGTGCCACCTGGTGGAAAACAATGGAGTTAGCATTTTTATCTCAAACGGAACAAGGTAGAGAAAAAAAGTGAATTACTCTCTCTCCTCTCTCCTCTGCTTCTCCCCTCTTCTCCCCGGCCGGCTAAACTATCAGATGATGCTGTAAGACAGGAGTCTGCACAGAAGTGTGTAGTTTGTTTTTTTTTTGCACTGATGCATCAGCTGATTGTATAAACAACTTTTATACAAACAGCTGCTGTGTCCTGTGATTCAGGCCCTTGAGCCTTTCAGCAAACCAATCAGATGATGTTGGATCTGGATTGGACAGCTCGGGACCCTTAACCCAAAATTACTGTGGAGGGGGGTTCTTTATTTCTATAAAGATGGAGTCCCTAATTGTGTTGTGTTTTATGTCTAATAAAAATATTTTTCTGTGTTGTTGTTTTTTTTTATCTGTACTTGAAATTCATGGTGGCCATGTCCAATATTGGTGTGACACCACGAATTTCAGGCTTAGGGCCAGTTGATAATATACAGCTAGCCCTAATCATCCATAAAGAAGAAGAATAAGACCGCACCAATGCTGATATCTTTTTCCGGAGAATCTTTATTCCATACACAAAGTTAAAAGGTGTGTAGTACTAAGCAGGTGGAGGAGACCTGGATGCGGCCCCTCACTGCGGACGACGGCCGTTTCGCCTGTGATTAGGCTTCGTCGGGTCCACATGTGGGGTAAGATCAACCCTCCCTAAATAGGATAGTGCATCCAGGTGACCTCCCCACACGTTTAAAAAGAAATGTGTAAATCAAGTGTATAATACAATAAAAGGTACTATGTATACATACTTAACGTACCATTTAAAAACAAACATTGTGAATAATCCAGAATCGGACGATGTTACAGAGATCTCAATAATCATAATTTTCACAAAAAATGAATTTATACATGGCTCATATATGCAATAATAATTATCAATTATTACAACTCATCTATATTTTTAATTTCATTTTTTGGAATATCTTTTGTATATTATATTGATAATAATCCCGTTAATCATGGAACCTATATACTCATTTTACCATGCCATATTTTTGTGAAAAAATTTTTTTTTATTTATTTATTTACAAAAAGACTGATAAGTCATTGCGGTCATTCATTCCCAATGCTCCCTGTGCTCCATATTTTATGATTAACTTTGCCTCTATTTGCAACAACAGTTTGTGATGGTCCCCTCCTTGCAATGGGAGGGACACTCTTTCCAAACCGGCAAAATTCAGGACATCAGGGCAGCTATTATGTGATTCACGTACATGTGCTATCAATCTTGGGGATCCTTTTCCTGTCAGGATTGAATTATAGTGTTCCTTAAATCGGACATATAGGCATCTGATGGTTTTTCCTATATAAAACCTCCCACAGGGACACACTATTGCATAGACTACAAATTTTGTCTTGCACGATATAAATTGGTTGACATAGTGTGTATGTGCACCAATTTTTACGGACTTGCCAGTCAAACGCAGATTGCAAAACCTGCATTGGCCACATTTAAAGTTGCCATTCGGAGACAATTTCTCCAACCATGTATTTTTGCTGGTTAATCTGTTTTTCACCAGCAAGTCCCTCAAATTGTGGCATCTTCTATATGTAACTAATGGTTTGGAAATAGTCATGTTTTTTAATTCCGGGTCCCTTTCCAGGATATGCCAATTCTCATTGAGCGTTTTTTTTATAATGTCAAACATGGGTCCAAATTTGAAACTAAAGGTAAACCTATTGCTAGTGTTCTTTTCTTTTTTCTTTTTCATTTTCACCCTTCCTGATTCGCCTGCTGGACAGAGACAGTAATCCTCGTTTTTGGTTTTTCTATATGCTGCTTCAATGATATTATCGGGATAACCCCATTGTAGAAGCCTCTTTTTTAGTTCAAAAGCCTGTTCCTCAAAAGTCACACTGGTACTGTTCGTTCTTTTTATCCTTAAAAACTGTGAGTATGGTAGGGCAGTTTTTGTGTGCTGCGGGTGGGCGCTTTCATAATGTAAAACAGAATTAGAGGCTGTCGGTTTTCTGTAAATTTTTGTTGTGATTAATCCATCACTAACTTCAACCTCTACATCCAAAAAACTTATGGAATTGCCTCCAAAGGTAGAGGTAAACGACATGTTCATGGTGTTGGAGGTGTTCAGGTAGGAAACAAAGTCGGAAAAATCCTTCTCTGTTCCATCCCACACCATGAACACGTCGTCGACATATCTTAAGTAGTATTTTATGTGTTTTAAATACGGGTTATTAAGTGTATATACATATTTACCTTCAAAGTGCCCCAGGAAAATGTTAGCCATGGCACATGAGACGGGGGTACCCATTGCAGTACCCCCGCATTGTACATACCACCCGTCTAGAAACATGAAGGCATTTTTTGATAAAACAAATTCAAGCGCTTCACCAACAAAATCATTGTGAAGCGCTTGAATTTGTTTTATCAAAAAATGCCTTCATGTTTCTAGACGGGTGGTATGTACAATGCGGGGGTACTGCAATGGGTACCCCCGTCTCATGTGCCATGGCTAACATTTTCCTGGGGCACTTTGAAGGTAAATATGTATATACACTTAATAACCCGTATTTAAAACACATAAAATACTACTTAAGATATGTCGACGACGTGTTCATGGTGTGGGATGGAACAGAGAAGGATTTTTCCGACTTTGTTTCCTACCTGAACACCTCCAACACCATGAACATGTCGTTTACCTCTACCTTTGGAGGCAATTCCATAAGTTTTTTGGATGTAGAGGTTGAAGTTAGTGATGGATTAATCACAACAAAAATTTACAGAAAACCGACAGCCTCTAATTCTGTTTTACATTATGAAAGCGCCCACCCGCAGCACACAAAAACTGCCCTACCATACTCACAGTTTTTAAGGATAAAAAGAACGAACAGTACCAGTGTGACTTTTGAGGAACAGGCTTTTGAACTAAAAAAGAGGCTTCTACAACGGGGTTATCCCAATAATATCATTGAAGCAGCATATAGAAAAACCAAAAACGAGGATTACTGTCTCTGTCCAGCAGGCGAATCAGGAAGGGTGAAAATGAAAAAGAAAAAAGAAAAGAACACTAGCAATAGGTTTACCTTTAGTTTCAAATTTGGACCCATGTTTGACATTATAAAAAAAACGCTCAATGAGAATTGGCATATCCTGGAAAGGGACCCGGAATTAAAAAACATGACTATTTCCAAACCATTAGTTACATATAGAAGATGCCACAATTTGAGGGACTTGCTGGTGAAAAACAGATTAACCAGCAAAAATACATGGTTGGAGAAATTGTCTCCGAATGGCAACTTTAAATGTGGCCAATGCAGGTTTTGCAATCTGCGTTTGACTGGCAAGTCCGTAAAAATTGGTGCACATACACACTATGTCAACCAATTTATATCGTGCAAGACAAAATTTGTAGTCTATGCAATAGTGTGTCCCTGTGGGAGGTTTTATATAGGAAAAACCATCAGATGCCTATATGTCCGATTTAAGGAACACTATAATTCAATCCTGACAGGAAAAGGATCCCCAAGATTGATAGCACATGTACTTGAATCACATAATAGCTGCCCTGATGTCCTGAATTTTGCCGGTTTGGAAAGAGTGTCCCTCCCATTGCAAGGAGGGGACCATCACAAACTGTTGTTGCAAATAGAGGCAAAGTTAATCATAAAATATGGAGCACAGGGAGCATTGGGAATGAATGACCGCAATGACTTATCAGTCTTTTTGTAAATAAATAAATAAAAAAAAAATGTTTTCACAAAAATATGGCATGGTAAAATGAGTATATAGATTCCATGATTAATGGGATTATTATCAATATAATATACAAAAGATATTCCAAAAAAATGAAATTAAATATAGATGAGTTGTAATAATTGATAATTATTATTGCATATATGAGCCATGTATAAATTCATTTTTTGTGAAAATTATGATTATTGAGATCTCTGTAACATCGTCCGATTCTGGATTATTCACAATGTTTGTTTTTAAATGGTACGTTAAGTATGTATACATAGTACCTTTTATTGTATTATACACTTGATTTACACATTTCTTTTTAAACGTGTGGGGAGGTCACCTGGATGCACTATCCTATTTAGGGAGGGTTGATCTTACCCCACATGTGGACCCGACGAAGCCTAATCACAGGCGAAACGGCCGTCGTCCGCAGTGAGGGGCCGCATCCAGGTCTCCTCCACCTGCTTAGTACTACACACCTTTTAACTTTGTGTATGGAATAAAGATTCTCCGGAAAAAGATATCAGCATTGGTGCGGTCTTATTCTTCTTCTTTATGGATGATTGGAACTGACTGTTTCTATTTGGACCTGCACGCTGATCCGGTTTTTACCAAGGACGACTGGTGCTGTATTCCTTCCCCTCCAGTGAGCCCAGGTGTAACAAGCATAGACGGGTAGTGCAGGACTGCACTCTTCCTTGGATCTATACAGCTAGCCCTACCCCCATTCTTACCCAGTGAGCTACCCGTCACCAGGGCAGCTGAAGAGTTGGATACAGCGCCAGAAGATGGCGCTTCTATGAAAGCACCATTTTCTGGGGCAGCTACAGACAGCAATTTGCAGCAGGGGTGCCCAGAAAGCTTGGGCACCCTGCGCTGAGGATTCCAATCCCCAGCTGCCTAGTTGTACCTGGCTGGACACAAAAATTGGGTGAAGCCCACGTCATTTTTTATTTTTTTAATTATTTAATGAGATTCGTGAAATAATTAAAAAAAAAAAAAAAAAAAAAAAAAAAGGGCTTCCCTATATTTTTGGTTCCCAGCCAGACACAAATAGGCAGCTGGGGGTTGCGGGCAGCCCATAGCTGCCTGCTGTACCTGGCTAGCATACAAAAATATGACGAAGTCCACGTACATTTTTTGGGGGGCAAAAAACTCCTGCATATAGTCCTGGATTGAGTATGCTGAGCCTTAGAGTTCTGCAGCTGCTGTCTGCTGTCTGTCTGTATGAAGGAGAGCAGACAGCAGCTGCAGAACTATAAAGTGCAGCATCCTCCATCCAGGACTGTATACTGGAGGGAGAGGCAGGGGGAGCAGAACTGCAAGGCTCAGCATACTTCATCCACTAGTGTATGCAGGAGAGCAGACAGCAGCTGCAGAACTACAAGGCTCAGCATACTTCTTTCAGGACTAAAAAAGGAGGGGAGCCAGCACTGCTTATGAATGGCATGCAACAATGAAGAAATAAAAAGTGTAATATTCACAAATTCATTCCTACTGTAACAATTCAATGAGATTTTTTGCAAATGATTGATCAATAATTTGAGCCCCCTGCCCCGTCACGGCAAATCTCCATAGGGGGGTCCCTAACGCTATATTATAAATTATTATGTACCATAAGGTCTCATATAATGAGCAGGACCATATGAAAACACCACTTACCCGAGACATGTCTGAACCGCTCCCATGCTGCCAGGACTGGCAACCGCGAATAAAGGCAGCCCAGGTGCCTGCCACACACACCAGCACAATGTCAGGACTGGCCCTCACAGTGCCAGACCAGCAAACATGGATGAGGGCGGAACAAGGTTCAGGCAGGTGGTGTTTAAATAATGATGCCTTGGAGCAGGAGGCGGTGGCTGTGTGTGAACAAGCACCAAACTGAATTTTGATGGCGACAGAAGGAATTTGCAAACCACACTGAGCGTTTGCGTTTACTGGTCGGTGGTTGACCGCCACCTTGCCGTGCACGCCCAGTGTGGTTTGCAAATTCCTTCTGTTGCCATCAAAATTCATGTTGGTGCCTGTTCACACACAGCCACCGCCCCCTGGTCCATAGGCATCATTATTTAAGCACCACCTGCCTGAGGCTGTTCCGCCCTTCATCCATGCTTGCTGGTCTGGCACTGTGAGGGCCAGTTCTGACATTGTGCTGGTGTGTGTGGTTCTGCCACACACACTGGCACCTGGGCTGCCTTTATTCGCAGTTGTCAGTCCTTGCAGCATGGGAGCGGTTCTGACATTCCCCGGGTAAGTGGTGTTCTTATATGGTCCTGTTCAAGTCATTATATGAGACCTTATGGTACGATATTAATTTATGACATAGTGTAGGGACCCCCCTATAGAGATTTGCCGTGACGGGGCAGGGGGGCTCAAATCATTGATCAATAATTTGCAAAAAATCTCATTGAATTGTTACAGTAGGAATGAATTTGTGAATTTTACACTTTTTATCTTTTCATTGTTGCATGCCATTCATGAGCAGTGCTGGCTCCCCTCTTCTTTTCTTTCAGGACTGTATGCAGGAGTTTTTTGCCCACCAAAAAAATTACGTGGGCTTCACCATATTTTTGTATAATAGCCAGGTACAGCAGGCAGGTACGGCTGCCCCCAACCCCCAGCTGCCTATTTGTACCCAGCTGGAAACCAAAAATATAGGGAAGCCCTTTTTTTAATTATTTCATGAATTTCATGAAATAATTTAAAAAAAAAAAATAAAGACATGGGCTTCACCCCATTTTTGTGTCCAGCCAGGTACAACTACGCAGCTGGGGATTGGAATCTGCAGCACAAGTTGGCCCGAGCTTTCTGGGCCCCTCTGCTGCGAATTGCAGTCCGCCGCCGCCCCAGAAAATGGCGCTTTCATAGAAGTGCCATCATCTTGTGCTTTCTCCAACTCTTCCAGCAGCCCTGATGCCGGGTGGCTTGCTGCGTAATAAAGGGTTAATACTAGCTTTGTTTTACTAGCTAGTATTAAGCCAAAGATTCTTAATGTCAGGCAAGTTTGACCCGGCCAATAAGAATCTCCAATAAAGAGTTAAAAAAAAGACACCACACAGAGAAAAAATACTTTTAATAGAAATAAATACACAGACACACTTAGAGACTCCATGTTTATTACTCCCTCTCACCCCTCCATGATTCTGGTCTTCTGTGTTCTTTCTCCTTCAACCCATGCAGCTCTGCTACATCAGACAGCACTGCATGGGAGGAAGACGCTGCTGCTACCGTGCATTCTAATCACTCAGTGAGTGAGCAGAGGCTGCCGGTTAAAAGCGACGACATCATCGCTGCCACTGTTGCAATAGTAATCTGACAGGCAGGTTACTATATCAACGGTGATTTCCGATCACCTGATTCACGGTGCTGCTATTCACCGGCTGTGGCATCCAGTCCCTGCATGTGGGCTGACTCTGTAAAGAGCGCCGACATGCAGGAATGGGGAGCCAAGCATGTGCCCAAGCATTTCGCCGGTACACAGAGATGCTCAAACAAGCACCGCGCATCTGAGAGATGCACTGACAGGACCTAGCATGACATCTAGCCATGGGACAAGTCTGTAGCCAATGAGATAATACACACGTGACTGGTCACATGCTATGACGTCACGGAGGTCCTATCATCAGTGCTGGTTACCGGGAGGGCACAGCGATGAT
This sequence comes from Anomaloglossus baeobatrachus, assembly GCF_048569485.1. NCBI lineage: Eukaryota > Metazoa > Chordata > Amphibia > Anura > Aromobatidae > Anomaloglossus > Anomaloglossus baeobatrachus. Next base: position 590,009,066 of record NC_134355.1, read on the forward strand.
CGGAAGGAGAAGCAGCGGGAGACAGAGTCTGCAGGACGCGTCGCGGGGACTTGTAAGTATAATAGCAATGTTTATTAACTGCATGTGTATATGTATAATGTGTTTGTGTTTGCCTGCCATTGTATTCAATGGTGTTCGAAGGTGTTTGTCGATCGTTCGCCAAACACACCCGCCGTTCGACAAACCGAACTCAAACACTAGGGGGGGTGGCTCATCATAACTTGTAACCCCTACTGATTTCCATTTATACTTTTGGCCTGAACCAACTAATAAAGTACCATGGCTTCCAGTACCACCTATACACTGGTGACACCCATCTATCTCTCTGGCCCAGACGTCACCTACCTGCTGTTCAGAATTCCAGGGTTTCTATAAAAAATATCCTTCTTTGGTTTCCTAACGCTCCCCAATCTATATATCACAATAAATTACATCACCCTTTCCCTTATACCGGAGTCCACTGTCTTGAAGTAATTCCATCTCCGACTCAAAAATATTTCCAGAATCTGTCCTTTCCTCACCAATGAATCTACTAAAATGCTGGTGCATGCCCTTATCATCTCCTGCTTTGACAACTGCAATAGCCTCCTATGTGGCCTCCCTAACATTCTCACAGCTTTCCAGTTCGTCCTTAACTGCTGTCTGACTAATCCACCTCTCTCTTTGCTACTCCTCCGCTTCTTCCTTCTGCAAATCCATTCTCTGGCTCCCAATTGTATCCTGTTCAAACTGCTAACATTGACCTACAAAGCCATCAATCTGCCTTTTCATATATCTCCAAACTATCGTATTTTTCGGACTATAAGACGCACCCTGGTTTTAGAGGCGTAAAAAGGAAATTAACATTTTGAGCAAAAAATGTGGTCATGACACACTGTTATGGGGTGAGGATCTACTGCTGACACTGTTGTGGGGGTAATGTCCCCAAATTCTCTATTAAGATACCCCATCATGGTGGTAATAATAATAATAATATTTATTCATCTATATAGCGCTGTTAATTCCACAGTGCTTTACATACAATTTCAACATTGTCACCATTGGAGCTTACAATCTAAGTTCCCTATCAGTATATTTTTTGAGTGTGGGAGGTAACCCACGCAAACATGCAAACTCCTTGCAATTAGCATCCTTGCTGGGATTTGAACCCAGGACCCCAATGCTGCAAAACTGCAATGCTAACCATTGAGCCACCGTGCTGCCATATCTGCCATGGTGATGATCCTCCTCCTTGCATATGATCCCCATCCTTGTATATATGTCCCTCATTCTGGTATAGCCCCCATCCTGATAAATACCCCCATCATGGTTTAGCCCCCATCCTGCTATATACCCTCATCCTAATGAATACTCCCATACAGCTACAGTGCCTACAAGTAGTATTCAACCCCCTGCAGATTTAGCAGGTTTACACATTCGGAATTAACTTGGCATTGTGACATTTGGACTGTAGATCAGCCTGGAAGTGTGAAATGCACTGCAGCAAAAAAGAATGTTATTTCTTTTTTTATTTTTTTTTTTTTAAATTGTGAAAAGTTTATTCAGAGGGTCATTTATTATTCAACCCCTCAAACCACAAGAATTCTGTTTGGTTCCCCAAAAGTATTAATAATAATTAATTTTAATTTTATTCATTTATATAGCGCTATTAATTCCACAGCGCTTTACATACATTTGCAACACTGTCCCCATTGGGGCTCACAATCTAGAGTCCCTAACTGTATGTCTTTGGAGTGTGGGAGGAAACCGGAGTACCCGGAGGAAACCCACGCAAACACGGGGAGAACATACAAACTCCTTGCAGATGGTGTCCTTGGTGGGATTTGAACCCAGGACCCCAGCGCTGCAAGGCTGCAGTGCTAACCACTGAGCCACCGTGCCGCCCATATTAAGAAGTATTTCAGGCACAAAGAACAATGAGCTTCACATGTTTGGATTAATTATCTCTTTTTCCAGCCTTTTCTGACTAATTAAGACCCTCCCCAAACTTGTGAACAGCACTCATACTTGGTCAACATGGGAAAGACAAAGGAGCATTCCTAGGCCATCAGAGACAAGATCGTGGAGGGTCACAAGGCTGGCAAGGGATAAAAAACCCTTTCCAAGGAGTTGGGCCTACCTGTCTCCACTGTTGGGAGCATCATCCGGAAGTGGAAGGCTTATGGAACTACTGTTAGCCTTCCACGGCCTGGACAGCCTTTGAATGTTTCCACCCGTGCCGAGGCCAGGCTTGTCTGAAGAGTCAAGGCTAACTCAAGGACAACAAGGAAGGAGCTCCGGGAAGATCTCATAGCAGTGGGGACATTGGTTTCAGTCAATACCATAAGTAACGTACTCCACCGCAATGGTCTCCGTTCCAGACGAGCCCGTAAGGTACCTTTACTTTCAAAGCGTCATGTCAAGGCTCGTCTACAGTTTGCTCATGATCACTTGGAGGACTCTGAGACAGACTGGTTCAAGGTTCTCTGGTCTGATGAGACCAAGATCGAGATCTTTGGTGCCAACCACACACGTGACGTTTGGAGACTGGATGGCACTGCATACGACCCCAAGAATACCATCCCTACAGTCAAGCATGGTGGTGGCAGCATCATGCTGTGGGGCTGTTTCTCAGCCAAGGGGCCTGGCCATCTGGTCCGCATCCATGGGAAGATGGATAGCACAGCCTACCTGGAGATTTTGGCCAAGAACCTCCGCTCCTCCATCAAGGATCTTAAGATGGGTCGTCATTTCATCTTCCAACAAGACAATGACCCAAAGCACACAGCCAAGAAAACCAAGGCCTGGTTCAAGAGGGAAAAAATCAAGGTGTTTCAGTGGCCTAGTCAGTCTCCTGACCTTAACCCAATTGAAAACTTGTGGAAGGAGCTCAAGATTAAAGTCCACATGAGACACCCAAAGAACCTAGATAACTTGAAGAAGATCTGCATGAAGGAGTGGACCAAGATAACTCCAGAGACCTGTGCCGGCCTGATCAGGTCTTATAAAAGACGATTATTAGCTGTAATTGCAAACAAGGGTTATTCCACAAAATATTAAACCTAGGGGGTTGAATAATAATTGACCCACACTTTTATGTTTAAAATTTATTAAAATTTAACTGAGCAACATAACTTGTTGGTTTGCAAGATTTATGCATCTGTTAATAAATCCTGCTCTTGTTTGAAGTTTGCAGGCTCTAACTTATTTGCATCTTATCAAACCTGCTAAATTTGCAGGGGGTTGAATACTACTTGTAGGCACTGTATATACCCCCCCTCCTGCTATATACCCCCATCCTGCTATATACACCCATTCAGATAAATACCCCCATACTGGTATATACCCCCATCTTGATAAATACACCCATCCTGCTATATAACCCCATCCTGATAAATACCCCCATCCTGCCATATACCCTCATCCTGGTATATCGCCTGCATCCCGTGGCACAGAAAAAAATAAACATTTATACTCACCTTTCCTCACTCCACGCAGAATCGCTCATCTTCCGGTCTGTGCCAGCAGCAGCATTGCTGAATGTGTGGAGCTGGTCACCATTCCCTGCAGCATCGCAGTGACCTCCTGACTGCCTGCCCGCTGATGTGTGTGGACAGCGGTGCGCACAGGGATGACGTCATCCCTGTGCGCACCATTCTCCACACACATTAGTGTGCAGGCAGACAGGAGGACATTGTGATGCTGCAGGGAACAGTGACCAGTGAGTATATCGTACTTATTCACTGCCCCCCGCACGGATGATGATACGAGGGGGCAGTGAGTATAGCCACACATGAACAATCCAGGTTGCCAGCGGTGATCACGTGGTCCGGCTGTTAATTATGCGCATATCCCCCGCCCATCATCCCGCCGACTTGTCAGCGCCGGCTTCAGCACTGAGAGATGATGGATGGAATGATGCATGCATATGAAATGAGCTCACGTGGTCACGGTAGGCGCTGCTACAGCCTGCTAATGCCGCTGATGATTCGCTCCACCACAGCACCCTCATTTTCCGCAGCCCTACATTCAGACTATAAGACGCACCTCCATCTTTCCCCCAACATTTGGGTGAAAAAAGTGTGTCTTATAGTCCGAAAAATATGGTTAATCACCCAATATCTTAGCACACGTAATCTCTGGTCCTATCAAATCTTCTGTCTCTTCTCCACACTTGTAAATTTCTTACCAAATCATCTCCAAAACTTTTCCTCATTATCTCTGTGAAGCCCCTGGACTAGTCAGGGCGTCACAGGGTATTTCACTTTCTGCCCTTTAGCGCAGGGCTCATACCCTCTTGGTTCTAGGTTCCCAACTTATGGTACTGCCTCCATCACCATCCAAATCCCAACCACACCTCACACAACACCCTGTCAGACACACCAGTGGGCTGCTGAGCTGGAATAGGGCCGTCCACCTAATAATAATAATAATAATAATAATCTTTATTTCTATAGCGCCAACATATTCCGCAGCGCTTTACAATTCAGGAGAAACATATACATATCATATACATAAACATATACAAACAAATAACAATTATAGAGGATACAATATTTAAAAGGAAAAATGGCAACCCTGCTCGTGAGAGCTTACAATCTACAATGAGATGGGGGAGGGGCAAGGTACAAGTGCTTATTTAAAATGACAATCCAGCCAGCTCATGGGGGATAGATAATGGCTTCCTGGACCAGTTGGCCAGAGCCTTGAGATGCATTTGGGTGCCATGGAGTTTGACGTGGGGTTATGTTCTGAGAAGTTGTAGAGGGATTAGGTAAAATTAGTTTGGCTAGGGAGTGTGATAGGCCACACTAAAAAGATGCGTTTTTAGGGAGCGTCTGAAGCTGAGTAAGTTGCGATTTGTCCTAACTTCTTGGGGTAGAGCGTTCCAGAGGTTTGGTGCAGCTCGGAAGAAGTCTTGGATTCGGGAGTGGGAGGTTCGAATTAGTGTGGATGTTAGTCGAAAGTCATTTGCAGAGCGTAGGGAACGGGTGGGATGATAGACAGAGAGGAGGGTGGAGATGTAGGAGGGTGATGTACTGTGGAGAGCTTTGTGGGTGAGAACAAGCAGTTTGAATTGGATCCTGTGATATATGGGCAGCCAGTGCAATGACTGGCAAAGAGCAGAGGCATCCGAGTAGCGGTTAGCCAGATAGGTGACCCTGGCTGCTGCATTAAGGATGGACTGTAGAGGAGAGAGTCTAGTTAGGGGGAGACCAATTAATAGAGAGTTACAGTAGTCAAGGCGAGAGTGGATCAGGGCCACAGTGAGGGTTTTTGTCATTTCCATTGTGAGAAAGGGGCTGATTCTAGCGATGTTCTTGAGGTGCAAGCGGCAGGTGCGGGCAAGAGATTGTATGTGGGAGGTGAAGGAGAGATCAGTGTCAAGTATAACCCCCAGGCAGCGGGCCTGCGGCCTAGGACTTATCGTTGTGCCACACACAGAGAGGGAGATGTCAGGTTTAGGAAGGTTGGGAGATGGAGGGAAAAGCAGAAGTTCAGTTTTGGAAAGGTTGAGTTTCAGATAGAGAGCAGACATGATGTTGCAAACTGCAGTCAGGCAGTCACTGGTGTTCTGTAGTACAGCGGGGGTGAGCTCAGGGGATGAGGTGTATAGCTGTGTGTCATCAACATAAAGATGTTACTGAAAGCCAAATCTGCTGATGGTCTGTCCAATTGGGGCAGTGTAGAGGGAGAACAGAAGAGGGCCAAGGACTGAACCTTGAGGGACCCCAACAGTGAGAGGGAGAGGAGAAGATGTGGAGCCAGCAAATGATACACTGAATGAACGTCCAGAAAGATAGGAAGAGAACCAGGAAAGAACAGTGTCCTTTAGGCCGATAGAATGGAGCATAGAGAGAAGGAGATGGTGGTCAACAGTGTCGAAGGCTGCAGAAAGGTCACCTAGGGTTTAGGCATACTGGTCGGAGGGAAGTAGAGAGAGTAGAGTGTTAGCCCTCAAGAAGTGAGTAGCTGGGGGAGTAGTGGCTCCCTGGGAGTTACAGGTTGGGTCACAGACGGAGGTCTGGGCCCGGAGGAGTCAGAGACCCGGTCACAGGGTATAGAGGCTGGGTGCCTATACCCTGTCTTAGAGGACGGTCAGCAGCTCGAGTCTAATAACTGGTCCGGGACCGAAATCACGGTGGGGTACGGGACCCTAGGTCGGGGAGTAGCTGCAGGTAACCCGGCAATTAACCTGCGGAGGATAGTGACTTTACAGACTGTCCCCAAGAAGCTCAGAGATCAGGGGCACTAGCGCAATGAGGGGGATAGGGCTTTCCAACCCATGCAGCCTATAGAAATCCCAACCGTGAGCCCTTCAGAGCACATGAGTACATAGTCCTCCCCTGCTTCCAATCTGCACCCTGCTCCCCAACACCACCATCCAGAGTCCCGGGGTCTCCCCTACCCGTGGAGGGAACGTCTTCTGGCTGCCCCACTCCATCTCCCTCGGGTACTCCCATCGGCAGCAGTGGTACTCCCCTTACCGCGAACCATGGGTGGTGTCACAAACTATTATCCCCTGTAAATAGTCCCCTTTACATTTGAGTTGCCATAAGCCCCGGGGTCCGGAGACCCTCGAGCACACCTCCCATTCTTTGGTATTCTGTGCCCCAACATATATGATTATCCATCACATTTAAAACTTTCAGGTGCAACTTGAAAAACCATCTATTCAAGACTGCTTACAACTTGTAATGCCTATGCTGCCACCTCTCCATCACCAGAGCTGCCACAACACCCCGATCTACTGTCTTCTTCCCCATTATCCTACAGAAAGTATATACCCTCTCCCCCTCTGTTCCAGTCTGTCACTGTTAGCTTGTTCATTGTAATTCATACTTTGTATGTAAACCCCTTTTAACATGTACAGTACTATGGAATCTTTGGTGCTCTAAAATCAATAATAATAATAATAATTTAGATTTGATTTTAATTTAAAATTGAATAATATTAGATTTTGGCTTGTATATGTTTTATGTACTACTTATATTGAGGTATATTTGTTTTTATATTACACATTGTGATACTTCTATAATATGTACTATGTAATTGGGTGTTTATTTTATTATATTATATTTTAACATGCCTATTTTATACTATATAAATGTATTGAAAAAATGCACAATTAACGTATCATCACCACTCAGAAAACCTGTTCTCTTGTGTACATCCCATACACCATTACCACACCTGTTAGTGATAGCGTTGAGACAGAGGGTCAGGCATATGACAATTCTGGATGGACTGCATATTTGTCAGTGACTAAAATTTAAACAGAGAAAGAGCCCGAAGTGGAAACATTAAGAAAAGAAGGCAACAAAAAAGAAAACACAGGAACACCATACACCCAGTGAAGGAACGGACTCCTGGTTAGTAGATATGATGATCACATGAATTGATATGTATATATGTACCGTATATATGTGCACATTTATACTTTATATCTTGGGTATTTATGTCCAGGTTATTGTGATTGCATCTTGACAGCATGCCAAGAATCTTATAAGGAGTCATAATTATTCTCTGGATCATTTAAGATTTTTCAAGGAGATTCCTAAAAACGTTGTTCATGAGGCTGATATTCTGAATTTTTAACCCTTGCTGCAACATGACATGACATGTATTTACTTCAAGGTTTGTTTTATCTAAAGCTACATATCTGTGCTTGTAAGAGAACATGAAGTCGGTGGTGACTGGGTTTCACAGTTGAGATTACAGAAGTATCTAATGCTGACCGAGTAATACCTTTTATAGTGATCCCAAAATGACATAGGGAGTGCGGTAGGCTTAAATTAGCAGCCAAATGGTGCACTGCGATGGGACTTGTTTATGGCTCTCAGATCCACCATAGACATGTACTGTGTACATCTGAGACAATTGTAATTAAACACAGACAGACAATAATGCGTATTTTGGAATGTTTAGATACAAAAATATTTTTTTTAACACACTTTTGTTGTAAAAGTACTAAAACATAAACAAAACTTGCAAATTCTATGTAACAATGTAAATGATGTGGTATTGTTATCATTTCCTACCAGCATTCATATGTAAAATAAATCACATTTTCTGCAAAAAATAGACGATATTGAATAGGAACAGTCATTTTTATAAAAGAGAATTGCAAAGAAAAACCATAAAACTAAAGGCTCCGATACTTCACAGGCTGCATACACTACAGAATTAGGTATTGTATGCTATCCTCACATTTCTTATCAGTAGCCTTGTCTTATGTATATGTGGTGGATTATTCTATAATTTATTCTATTCTATACTTCATATCATGGCTAACTTTAATCTATAAGTTTCTGACCCTTATGCTCTACATATCACATACTGTTTCTTTTCCACAAAATGTAAAAATATGTGTCTCCTTACAGGTATGGGTGTACTGTAGAGATGATAGAAAATCCTGTGCCTATTTTAATGATATATCAACACTTTCTGAATACTTGTCAATTTTTACCTCTCCATATCTTTCAGTACTGCGATTTTAGGACATATGTATCTTACTAACATTTTATTATTATTATTATTATTATTATTATTATTATTATTAATTATTATTATTATTATTATTATTTATTTTTCTTGGGATTGCCATTTGCAACTTTGCACAGCCATTTTAGAGGAGTGGACCAACATTTCACAGGCCATAATCAACAACCTGATCAACTATGCAAAAGTGAAGTGCACTCCGTGAGGCAAATGGAGGTCACATCAAATAGTGACTGGTGTTCTGACCCCTCCTGCACATGCTCAATATTGTAAAACTGCACACTTTAGAGAGGCATTTTATTATTTCCATCCTAAGGCACACCTGTTCAATAATCATGCTGTCTAATCAGCATCTTGATATGTCACACCTGTGAGGTGGATGGATTATCTCTTCAAAGGAGAAGTGCTCACTAAGGTCAGTATTACACTTGCGAGTGCCTCACGTGTATCTCGCGTAAGTCTCGCATTGCATCACCCGGCACGGACTTTCACTCTCCTCACAGGAGCGAGTCGGTTGCATAGAGATGCATACAACCGACCCGCTCTATGCCGGGTGATGCAACATGAGACTCGCGCGAAATACACGTGAGGCATTCGCAAGTGTGACACCGGCCTAAAAACAGATACGTTTGTGAACATTACTTGAGAGAAAAAGACGTTTTGTATACATAGAAAAAGTCTTAGATCTTACAGTTCAGCTCACGAAAAAAGAAAGCAAAAACAAAAGTATTGCATTTATGCATTTGTTCAGTGTCTGTAGCAATATAAGGAAAACTCTTTCATATCATAAAAACACGAGACAACTAAAATTTTTCATTGTCAGATTTCATTTCAGGAGGTCAAAATAGTTATCAAATGGCTCATTTCTTAACTAAACCTGACAACTTAGGAAAATGTGTAGAATAGTGATGAGCGCGTGTACTCTGCACTGCTCAAAACTCGATTGATCATCGGGGAGTTTGAGACACTCATTACTCGATCAAGTATCGCGGTTGCTCTAGTACCATGCTCGAGTCCCCGCCCCACATGTTTCGCAGCAGTTAGACAGCCAATAAGCATGCAGAGATTTCCTGCCATACACAGTAATGCCATAGCCTTTTTGGGTACTGGCATTACTATGATTGGATCATGTTATCGGGTCTTAAATGAGACCCAGGGGTGTGCCTTTGTTTAACCTAATAAATAAATAATTAAAAAAAACACACAGGGAGTGCCACCTATTTTTTATAACCAACCAAGAAAAAGCATTCAGCTGTGGGCTGGTATTATCAGGTTGAGAAGGCCCATGGTTATTGGACACTTCCCAGCCTAAAAATACCATCCTGAAGCTGCCCCAAAAGTGGCACATCACATTAGTTGAGACATTTCTGGTGCTTCGCCTCCTCTCTTTCTGATTGGCCTGGTGTAGTGGCAATTGGGGTAATGGTAGGTTGTCTTGATGTCAGCTGTGTAGTGTCAGCTGGCATGAAGTTCTGGGGTTAGTAATGGAAAGGTGCCTATCAGACAATCCTATTACTAACCCAGTAAGAAAAAAAAAAAATACACAAAGACAAATACTTTCTGTAAGATGACACTCCCTGACTCTTTCCCTAGTTAACCAATTTATAAAAACAAAAAAACATGAAGATCTGAAATAGTCCAATGAATCCAACGTAGTCCACAAAAGGGAACCTGAAAGACATTAAAAGGAGAGAAGAAGAAATAAAATGAAGAGACAGTCTCTAGTTCACCAATTTATTATTTTACTCTGACATAGTCCATGGAAATCCCACGATGTCCACTGATTCTCTAGGATAACCAATGGAGCCTTGAATGATGCTTCATTGGTGACTAAAGGCCCCGTCACACACAGAGATAAATCTTTGGCAGATCTGTGGTTGCAGTGAAATCATGGACATATTGTTCCATTTGTACACAGCCACAAGCATGGCACTGATTGTCCACAATTACACTGCAACCACAGATCTGCCGCAGATTTATCTCTGTGTGTGACCGGGCCTTACCTGTCAGGCTGTGTGCTGCAATACCCAGTGACTGTGAGAAGCGGTGATGATGTCAGTAACGTTACCACTCATCACCACTCTGACATTATCAGGCTGGGAATGACTATGGATATTCGCCCCTTTCCAGCTTAAAAATGTCAGCCCACAGCTGGGCCAGAATTTGTGCATCCATTAGATGCACCAATTCTGGTACTTTGGCTCTTGCCAGTTGCACTGGTGCCTTGGCAATCCAGGTAATATTTTTGGGGGTTGATATCAGCTGTGTAATGTCATTTGGCATCAGGGCCAGGGGTTAATAATGGAGAGGTGTCTATCAGAGAATGTCATTACTAATCCAGTAAGTAAAATGAAAAATAGACACACAGGGAAAAATAGTTTATTTGAACAATGACACTATCACTCGTTCACTATTTTATAATTAAAAATATTCCTGCAAAGTTCTGCCATAGTCTATAATCCAGGAATGCAGCTCCAGCGACTGTGAATAGCAGTAAAGAACAGCTATTCAGAAGAGCTAGGTAGTGAGACAACTTTTACCAGAGCTGATCTTAGCGAGGCACGGCAATGCTGATGAGCATTGTAGTCACTACCCAGTGCCTGAAACAATTGTACTTTACTGCTATTCACAGACACCAGAGCTGCATTCGTGGATCATCGAATACAATGGAACTTCATGGGAACATTTTTGATAAATGCATGAATGATGGATAGTGTGGGGCAGTCTTTATTCAAATAAACTACTTTTGTATGTCTTTTTTTTTAATAGCCCCTGAGATTGGTGCCTGCTCACATTAAAGAGCTGACATCAACAACAACAAAATATTACTCTTATTGATTGCCACTGCACTAGGGCATTCAGGAACAGCCAAGCAAAGCAACAGAATTGGTGTATCTAATGTGATGTGTCAATTTTGGTGAGGTTGCAGGCTGAGATTTATAGGCTGGGATGATCCAAATAACCATGGACCTTCCCAGCCTGATATCAGTCCCCAGCTGTCTGCTTTACCCTGGCTGGTTATCAACAAATGGAGGGACCCCACACCATTATTTTAAATGAATTATTATTTATTTAGTTCCCAGCAGAGACCTGGGAGTCCAGGCATCTTCCCCATGCTGTTTCTGTCCATTTCATAGAATTTCCTGCCCCTCGGCCCTCCTGTTAGAGTCTTCTGTAAAAATGCTTGAGTTTACAAATTGACTTCCATTATACTCATTACTTGAATCAAGTCCATCAGAGCATCCTACCTGCTCAATTCGAGTAATGAGCGCTTGAGAATTTTAGTGCTCGCTCATCACTAATATAGAACAGTTTTATTTTAATGTAAATCAAAAAAAATATTTATCTGTACTCCACTACATTACCCAATGATGACAGCTCATTGGCATCCCACCACTGCATAAGAAGGTATCACTGGATGATAAAATTAATCTAAAAGTTTGAAACATTGTGAAACTCTCAAGCAATGTGCCACTCGTAACGGGTAGTGATGGGCGAGCATGCTCACCAGAGCTTGATATTCGATTAAGCATCGGCGTGTTAGAACACGTTTGATACTCGATCAAGTATCCCTGGTGCTCAAGCTCCATGTTTGAGTTACTGTCCCGCATGTATCACATCTGTTTTTCGGCCAGTAAACATGTAGAAATTGCCTGCCAATCACGGTAATGACTTAGTCATTTTACTTACTGAAATTACTGTGTTTGGCTGACCGCATCGCAGTATCAGGTCTGTATAAGAAGGAATAAAGTGTTAGAGTGATTCTAGTCTTACAGTCCTTGCTGCTGCAATTTAAAAAAGTGTTCTATTCTCTAATAATACTGCTGTTAGCTGCATTTAGTGTAGGGCTAGCTGTTGTAGAAGGGAAAGTGATTTAGAGGCATCTAGGTAGGGAAACAGTGCAGGGAGAGCTGCTGGACAGAGGATAGTGTGTTAGAGTGATTATTGCTTTACAGTCCTTACTGCTGCAATGTAAAAAATGTATTCTAATCTCTAATAATACCACTCTTAACTGCATTTAGTGTGGTGCTAGCTGCTTGAGAATGGATGGTGTATTAGAGGCATCTAGGTAGGGATTATTGTCTTACAGTCCTTGCTGCTGCAACATAAAAAAATAAATTGTATGCTATAACTGTCATGCAACGAGCGTGGCGAGCACGTTCCGACCAACCGAAGGTCTGACGCACAACGAAAAACACCTACAAAACACCCCAGACAATAGGGAACACCGGGGAAACAAGAACAACGGTGGCAATGGCACTAGTGAGAGGGTAAGTGGGCACCTCTTAACCTTACCTGCAGCTGTACCTACTCTCAACTGTCACTGAGAAGAACCCTGAGTTGCTGCAAAAACTCTATGACTTCAGGATGTAGGGTAGAGACCCTGATTCCTATGATATGTCACTTACTAGACTGCTTGGTATAGTTTTGATAGAACTCCTGTTTTTTCTGTTGTAGATTTAGTAGTGCTCTGAATGCTGATCTGCATGTAACCCCATATACACCCCCCTTTGGCAGATTATTGTGTACACTGTACATTGTCAACAAGCTTCCAATCAGTGGTGGGCCAGGGTTTCAGAGTTTAGCCTGAGTAGACTACACATGAGACCTTGAGATAATCTTCTGCTGATAAAGCACTGATACTATTGAAACTACGGAATGCTGCTGAGCAAGTGATACATCCCAAGAATCAGGATCTCTTCTCTATATGCTGCTCTATATTTAATTACAGAGCAAAATGCACAGCCCAATAAAGGGGAACCCATGCAAGTATATGTACAAAGTACAAAACCTAATCAAAACCAAATTAATGAGCTCTAACATGTTGATATAAGTGCAATATGTAGGTGCACATTCACACTGTGACCATCTAACAAAAAAAATGAGCAAATACCCTTCAATAAGTAAATAAGTAAATAGTAATAGACCATTTAAAAAACAAAGGATATTTGGCTGACACTATTTGATTACAAAAAAAGCATAAAAGCCATCCCACCGCGAGAATATGTATCCAATCAGGATGGACCCTAAATCTTGTATTTCACCTTTTTTCATGCCAGCAGGCCTAAAAATAGACAGAGGTAGAGCAGGAACAGACCTCATTGCTAAAACACCTGCCCATGGGAAGCTATATAGACTAAATGCATAGCCCAAAAGAAAAGAAAAATAAAGTTAAAGGTTTTGTGATGGCCAAGCCAAATGTCCAGATCTTATAGCACCACTCCAGTATTTATTTGTATTTCAGCGCTGGAGTGAAGCTTTATGTCCTTTGTCTTATACTCAGCTGCCGCCGTTTTCATGTGTTTCCAGCAGCTTTCCAGTCTCCAGTTATTTGTGACCTGCCAGCACGTCCAGTGTTTCATGGAGGTCACAAATTAATAGAAGTCTATGAAGCCTCTGTCTGGCCTCGTTCTGGCTCTTATGGGGGTTTATTGAGTGCCTATGATGTAACTTCTGACTGAAGTTACGGCCACAAGATGACGCCACAGGACAGGAGTGGCACAGAAAAAAAGATGAAAACGCTGGAGGATAAGTATCAGACCAGAGGCAGGAGACATAGGTTTATGCTGGGGTCACACACATATCACTTCTGATGCGAGAGCAACGGGTGCAATATGCTAATGACCCTCGGCTCAGGCTCTGCTGTGAGCGTGAGCCGAGTATCATGTGACTGTGACCCGATCTTGCGATCGGGTCATAGCTGCATAGGAGTGGGCGGGCACTTCGGAGGGGAGGGAGGGGTTAATCTCCTTCATTATCAGCCTGTGCGTATATTGCACTGCACTTGAATGACATCTGAGTGCCGTTCAATGTTTCTTTTGCACCCATAGACTTGTATGGGCGCGAGTGAGACTGCTCTCGCAGACAATTGCAGCATGCTGTGATTTTTTTTCCTCAGTCCGTTTAGGGCTGAGGGAAAACTCACAGATCGGAGCTGCCTCATTGATTACAATTGATTCGAAGCTAATGCAATATTTTCTCACATTGCACTCATGCAAGTTATACGCAAGCGTGACTCCAGCCTTAATAAACAACTCCAGCACTGCAAAAAAAACAATGGAGTGGTGCTTTTATCTTGTATAAATTTTGTTGAATGACCTGAAGTGAGTAGACCATGGGAGAAACCCACCAACATAATAGAGTTAAAGCTGTTTAGTAAAAGAAAGGTTTAGATGCAGTTATTGCTGCACAAAAGGATCACACCACTGACTGATATCAAAGATTCACATACTTTTCCATGCACAACGTCATATTGAATTAATTTTCTCTGTAATTTAAACATTTTCCTGAAAATGTGATGTAGGTATAGGTCATTTTTTTGTAAGAAATATAGAAAATGCTGAAGGGTTCACAAACTTTCAAACACCACAGTATACAATGGTATGCATGCATCTAGTTTTTGTAATTTCTCATTGACGGCTAACAACAAAGTTATTTTCGTGATTTGCCTCAATAATGTGATACTCTCAGAACTTTTCTTTGTATAATTAAAGGGAAGGGCTATTTTAAGTTAGATTTCGCCATACATGTTGTCTGTGTGATTTCTTTGTCTCCATTGTCCAGTTTAGAGGTCATAATTAGGGACTGCAAACAAAGAACTGTGCATCAGGTTTTACCTGTATAGTTAACAGTGGAATGCATCACTCCAACAAGAAGTTAATGGTGCAGTGTACAATGGAACATGATTCCTTCTCTAGTCAGTGAATACAATAAACACCGTACTAAAGGTCCAGTCACACTAAGCAACTTAACAGCGATCCCAACAACGATAGGGATCGCTGGTAAGTTGCTGGGAGGTTGCTGGTGAGATGTCACACTGCAGCGCTCCAGCGATCCCACCAGCAACCTGACCTGGCAGGGATCGCTGGAGCGTCGCTACACGAGTTGCTGGTGAGCTCACCAGCAACCAGTGACCAGCCCCCAGCGCCGCGTGGAAGATGCTGCGCTTGGTAACTAAGGTAAATATCGGGTAACCAACCCGATATTTACCTTGGTTACCAGCGCACGCAGCTACACGTGCAGAGAGCAGGGAGCAGCGCACACTGAGCGCTGGCTCCCTGCTCTCCTAGTTACAGCACACATCGGGTTAATTACCCGATGTGTGCTGCAGCTACATGTGCACAGAGCAGGGAGCAGCGCACACCGCTTAGCGCTGGCTCCCTGCTCTCCTAGCTACAGCACACATGGGGTTAATTACCCGATGTGTGCTGCAGCTAAATGTGCACAGAGCAGGGAGCAGCGCACAATGCTTAGTGCCGGCTCCTGCTCTCCTAGCTACAGCACACATCGGGTTAATTAACCCGATGTGTCCTGCAGCTACATGTGCACAGAGCAGGAGCCGGCACTGACAGTGAGAGCGGCGGAGGCTGGTAACAAAGGTAAATATCGGGTAACCAAGGACAGGGCTTCTTGGTTACCCGATGTTTACATTGGTTACCAGCCTCCGCAGAAGCCGGCTTCTGCTGCCTGCACATTTAGTTGTTGCTGTCTCGCTGTCACACACAGCGATCTGTGCTTCACAGCAGGACAGCAACAACTAAAAAATGGTCCAGGACATTCAGCAACAACCAACGACCTCACAGCAGGGGCCAGGTTGTTGCTGGATGTCACACACAGCAACATCGCTAGCAACGTCACAAAAGTTGTTCGTTAGCAGCGATGTTGCTAGCGATGTTGCTTAGTGTGACGGGGCCTTAAGAGCAAACACGATATCTGAAAAAGATCGGTACAGGTCATAAAAAGTCAAATTAATCCTGACATATATGCTAGTACTATGCGAATATATGTTCTAAATGTCACAGTCCCTGTAAAAATTATTGTGCTATATTTTGAGCCCCCATAAATTAAAGCCACATATAAGGTCCACATGAAATAACAATGCCGTGTATAGAGCCTATATAAAGGTAATTCATTCAGTGGCCTATACACCAGTGCCACATATTCATCCACCTAAAATCAGGACAACATTAGCATGAGATTACATACTGTAGTTGAGAAAAATGCAAAAAAAGACAAGTCTACCAAGACCAACCTCTTTTCTTACCACAATGAACCAAAGAAAAGCAAGATTAAAACATAATTAGAGAAAAGGCCTTTATGATTCAGATTATGGGAATTAGAATAAATTAGTGTAAACCTCTGGACGAAAATCCCATCTCCAGAATGAAGAACTCATCATTTGGAATGAAGTTGAGAAGAAAAAAAAATCTATCCAGCTTCTGCAAAAAAATGTTTTTGAAAGTGGAAACTTCATTAAAAACATGCATTTTACTGGTATTGGCATCACATGGATAAAATATAGAGCATATTCCTATGCGTTCCTAGTGTGAAGCGCTCTTACATAGTCCCCTTACCTCTGACCACAACTATCTAGACCTGCTGAGGTCATGATTACCCTTTTCACCTTTGAACAACCCATAATTTGGGGCTTATGTCCTCATACAGCCATTCATGGCCTTTTGTAGCTTTTGACAAATGATTCAGGTGGCAGAATTGCTTCAATGAGTAATCTGATAATAAGGGGCCCTCTTTTCACAACCACTTACAAAGGAAGAGCCCGGACTGCTGACCCGAAGGGGCTTAAGGGAGGGCTACATGACTAGGAGGGATGCCAGGCCAGAGGGTTAACAAGGGGTTAATGGAGAAAGTCAGTTTGGGCGCGAAATTTGGGGGGTGGTGCTAAGGGGCAGTTAGGATCAGGGGTCAGTTTGATTGGTCAAGGGGTGGTGGCTATAGGGGGTAGTATATAGGGCAGGTCAGAGGGGGGGTGGGTCATTCCTACCTGGACGGTGACTGGAATCGTTGTGGCTGGATCCCGAAGATGGAGGACTTCATGGCACAGATGAAGAGGATGGCGGAGCAGCGTGGACAGCGTTGGATGGACGAGCAGCTCCTGCGATGGTCCGGCGTCGGCGAGGAAGATGGGACCCCCCTGCCTCCGAAGCGACAGCGAAGAACTCGGCCCCCGGAGCGCCTCAGCCCGGAGATGACGCCGAGGAGCCGGCAGCGGAGACGGAGCCCGAGTGGATGTGCGGCGGTGGATCCGGGAGCCGGGACGTCGCGAGGCCCCGGCCGGAAGTCGGGCCGCGGGCGCCAAGGCAACGGGGCGGTGAGCGACACGGCCGGCCTCCCCTCCTCTTCCGGGTCGCGGCGCACGGCAGTGACGCGCGCGTCGCGGCCGCGTGACTCGGCGCGGTCACCTGACCCGGCGCGGTCACCTGACCCGGCGCGGTCACCTGACCCGGCGCGGTCACGTGGCCCGCTGCGCTCGCGTGACCCGGCGTCCCCTTGTGCTCCGGCGGCCTCACCTGACCGAGCGCGCTCACCTGACCCGCCGCGGTCACGTGGGGCGGCGCGGTCACGTGGGGCGGCGCGGTCACGTGGGGCGGCGCGATCACGTGGGGCAGCGCGGTCACGTGGGGCGGCGATGTCACCTGACCGGGCGCTGTCACCTGACCGGGCGCGGTCATGTGACCCCACGTACTCACCCGTCCCGGTGCGTCCCCGCGATCCGGCAGGCTCGCCTGACCCGGTGCGGTCACCTGACCCGCCGCGGTCACGTGGGCCGGCGCGGTCGCGTGGGTCGGCGGGGTCGCGTGGGTCGGCGGGGTCGTATGAGCCAGCGGGGTCACGGGGGCCAGCTGGGTTGCGTGGGCCAGCGGGATCGCGGGGCGCAGATGAGGCCACAGTGGCGGCGGCGGCAAGGTCTAGGAGCAGGGCGGGGCCCATGCAGGAGCATGGGGTCCCAGTGTCGGCGGGGGAGTCCGCACGGAGACGGCCCGGATCAGCGGGGCCCGGCCTGGGACCGCAGCGGAGGGACAGCGATGGGACGGCGTCGGGATCAGCCGGAGCACGCGGGGATGCCGGACGGCATGCCCCAGGCGGTGTTTATGTGGCGGAGCCAGCGTCTGGATCGTCGCGGAGGATGGATGGTGCTGCGGGCGGACGGGGCCTGAGGTCGAGTCTGCCGGACGGCGGGCTCCCTGGGCCTGGGTCCAGTGAGGACGATGAGGCCACCCTGGAGGAGGACGTCGCGGAGGACGGCACCGGGGACCAGATCGTGGAGGTCGGCGAGGCGGCTGGAGTGCGACGCGGAGGACATGTGACGGCTGTTTCGGGATCTTCTCGGAGTCAGCCTGGTAAGACCACGGTTTCTTCTATTTCTCGTGCACCTGGTTTGGCTATGGATGGTGGGTCTGGTGATATGGATGGCGTGCAGGGCGTGAATGTGGTTGGTGGTACGGGTGGTTTACTTGGTGGCCCGAGTGGCGGGCGGGTCGTGAATGTGGTGACGGGTGACGGCAGTGTGGCATCCGAGTTGTTGAGGTTGGTTAGGGGTTTGTTTGCCCCTGTGGGGGGCCCTAGCTTGGTGTGGCAGGGAGCGACGGGGCAGGAGGTTGCGACTCCTGCGGTTGGAGGGGTTGCTAGTGGCAATGCGGTTGGTGAGCCGGTGGTGGCGGCTCCCGCGGCCCCAGCTGCGGCTCCCGCTGCCGCAGCTGCGGCTGCAGTGGACATTGTTCGATTGGATGACAAGGCGAGAGGGGAAGTGTATGTTTGCTTTGATGGCCCGTTGGGGGCGCATCTGAAGCAGGAGACCAGGGAGAAAATATGGAAGGATGAATATGTTGAAATATTCTCATTGCTTCCGTTGGAAAAGTTTAATCTGGATCGGGTTAAACCGGATGAGAGCAAAAAGGACGAGGAAGAACGGCGGCGTTATCGCCTTATTCCCCGCACTTTTCAGAACTGGTTGCAGGCCTTTGTGATACTGGCCGGTGTGGTGGGGGAAAAGGCTCCGGATAACTGTACGGCGCTTTTCTGTTATCTGGATTCTATCTGTGAGGCGTATAGGACCTATGGGGGGACTGCTTGGCTAAGATATGACGAGCAGTTTCGCCAGAGGAAGGCGGTCAGACCCAGTTTACGGTGGGACCACAAAGAAATTAGTCTATGGATGCGGCTGATGGCTGCGCCGAAGTCGGCATCACAGTCCTTTCCAGGGGGCACCGGCGGGGGATCATTTGGCACCTCGTCGGGGCCCAAAAAGGGCGTTTGCTGGCAGTTTAATGAGAAGGAATGCCGGTTTGGGTCTTCCTGCCGATTCAAGCACGAGTGTTCGGGCTGTGGTGGCGCCCACAGCCACCTTAAGTGCTTCCGGAAGGGAAAAGGAAAGGCCGCTGAGTCTTCGTCAAAAAGGGAGGACCCCGGTGAGGGTAGATCGGATGGCGCCGTTTCTAAGTAGATACCCGGATCGGGGGTCGGCGGAATTGTTGAGTGACGGTTTTAGTTTTGGTTTCAAGATACCGTCAGTGGTTAAGACGGGAGAGATTCGTTTAAAAAATTTACAGTCGACTCGCCTACATGGTGAGGTTGTTGCGGATAAGTTACGGAAGGAGGTGGAGCTAGGACGGATGGCGGGGCCTTTTGATGCCCCTCCATTGCCGGACTTGGTTGTGTCCCCGTTGGGGTTGGTCCCAAAAAAGGAACCTAACAAGTTCCGGCTCATCCACCATTTGTCCTATCCTACTGGCCGGTCGGTGAACGATGGTATTGATCCTGAGCTGGTTTCGGTTTCGTATGTCCGTTTTGATAAGGCTGTGGAATGGTTAAGGAAGTTGGGCTGTGGTTCGCTTTTGGCGAAAACGGATATAGAAGCGGCCTTCCGCCTGTTGCCGGTGCACCCGGACAGTTTTCACCTGTTGGGGTGTTGGTGGGAGGACAAGTTTTATGTGGATTGTTGTTTGCCTATGGGCTGTTCAATTTCATGTTCTTATTTTGAGAAGTTTAGTTGTTTCTTGGAATGGGTAATTAAGGAGGAGGCGGGTCTAGATTCAGTGTTGCATTACTTGGACGACTTCTTGTGCATGGGGCCTGCGGGATCCTCGCAGTGTTCCCTTTTGCTTCGGACAGTGGAGCAGGTTGCTCGCCGGTTTGGCGTTCCGTTGGCGCCGGAGAAGACGGAGGGTCCGGTTACGGTTTTGAAATTCCTGGGTATCGAGCTGGATACGGTTGCCATGGAGTGCCGCTTGCCGGAGGACAAGCTGGTGGATTTGAGGCGTTGTGTTCAAGGGGCCATTGAGGCCAAGAAGATTCGTTTACGGGACTTGCAGTCCCTGTTGGGGAAGTTGAATTTTGCGTGTAGAATATTGCCGATGGGGAGAGTTTTTTCACGTCGCTTGGCTCAAGCCACCACCGGTGTGTTGCACCCTTTGCATTTTGTGCATTTGAAGGTGGAGCATAAGGCGGACCTGAGAGTGTGGTCCCGTTTTTTGCAGCTGTACAACGGACGGTCATTGTGGCTTCGGGAGGTGGTGTCAAATGAGGAGTTGGTGCTGTATACGGACGCGGCGGGATCCAGTGGTTTTGGCGCATATTTTGGGGGGAGATGGTGTGTCGGCAGGTGGCCTGATTCGTGGCGGGTTTGCGGTCTGACTAGGAATTTGGCCCTGTTGGAACTTTTCCCTATTGTCGTGGCCTTAGAGGTTTGGGGACAGGATTTGAAAGACAGGAAGGTGCGTTTCATGTGTGACAACCTGGGGGTTGTTCAGTGTGTTAACAAGTTGACAGCTGATTCCCCCCCGGTGGTGGACCTCTTGCGTCATTTGGTGCTGAAATGTCTGGAGTTGAACTTGTGGGTCTGCGCTGTACATGTGCCGGGGGTGCTGAATTCTGTGGCTGATGCTTTATCTCGCTTCCAGTGGGACCGCTTTCGAATGCTGGCGCCGGACGCGGAGCAGCAGGAGACCGTTTGGCCCGTCTGGTTGTGGGACCTGGTTTGCAGCCGGCCTGGGAATTGATCCGACATTCGGTGGCACCCAGTACGTGGCGCAGCTATAATTCAGCGTGGGACCGTTGGCTCGAGTTGGTTGATGAGGTGGGAGGTCATGTATCTGAAGGTGACAGAGTTTATTTAGTTTTGTTCATGTTGGGCAGGGCTAAGGAAGAAGGCCTTTCGTGGTCGGCCGTGGCGGGCAGGTTAGCGGGCATTTCCTTCTTTTTCAAGTTATTGGGCTGGAAGGACGTTACGAAGGATTTCTGGGTGCGCCAGGTGATGAAGGGTTACCGGAGGGCGGGGGCGCGCCGAGACCTTCGGCGCCCGGTATCTTTTGAGCTGCTGGGCAAGCTGTTGTCGGTGTTGCCTCGGGTGTGCTGTTCGGAGTATGAATGCCAGTTGTTCGGGACCGCTTTTGTTTTGGCCTTCTTTGGGGCGTTTAGAATTAGTGAACTGGTGAGCAGAAACACGAGGAGTCACGGAGGTTTGTTGCTGGAGGACGTGGAATGCGGTATGGATGTGGTGCGGTGTTGCTTGAGACGGTCAAAGACGGACCAGCTGGGTAGAGGTCGGATGGTGGAACTATGGGGTGTACCTGGTTTAGCGGAGTGCCCTGTCAGATGGCTGTCGGCGTTTTTAGAAGTGAGGGGAGCTCGCCCGGGGTCCCTTTTGTCCCACCAGGACGGGTCAGCTTTGTCGAGTTACCAATTTGTCTGCATCTTTCGGAGGTGCCTGCAGTGTTGCGGTCTCAACGAGGCTGAGTTCGCGTCGCATTCCTTTCGGATTGGGGCTGCGACTCAGGCGGCTCGTTGGGGTCTGGGCGCACAGGCTCTCCGTAAGATTGGACGATGGGACTCGGCCAGGTTTAGATCTTACGTCCGGCCGAACTTGTTGTGAGCTATTGGTAGGGAGGGGGGGGGGGGGTCGGGGGCGGTATTTGTTTGGTAATCATTACCCATTTTCTTCCTTGTGCCCCCCCCCCCACCCCACCCCCTCTGTGTTGTCACCTTTTGTTTTGTAGGTTTACCGTTGTTGGTGTGGGTGCTCGGCCACTCATACGTGTATTGGGGGGCGTTTCGTGCGGGAATACGACCGGACGGCCGCCAGTTGGGGGTTCCCAGAGAAAAGGCTACTGTGCGATGGATCGGGGTCAGGGGCATGCTGTGGAGTGAGGTGTTGCCTACCTGGCGCCACCATTCGCAGCTGGACAGAGCACCGGACGTGGTAGTACTACACGCGGGTGGGAATGACCTCGGTCTCCGGGCTTCCAGGGACCTGATACAAGACATAAAATGTGACTGCCTGCGGCTCCTGTCTTCCCACCCGGGTCTAGTAATTGTCTGGTCGGATATGGTTGCGCGGCTGACATGGCGGCACGCCAGGTCGGTGGAGGCAGTAAACAGGGCGCGTAGTAAAGTGAATCGGGAGATTGGGCGGTTCATTTCCCGGGTTGGGGGTGTCTCTGTTCGGCACCCGGAGTTGGAAGCGGCGTCCGCCGACTTGTTGCGCCGGGACGGGGTCCATTTAAATTCGGTGGGAAATGATATTTGGGCCTTAGGGCTGATGGAGGGGCTTGAGAAGGCTTTGTTGGTGTGGGAGGACTCGCGCGCACAAGGGGTCATGCGAGCTCGCGGTGGCGGAAAGGAGGGGGGTGTCTGAAGGTGGGGGTTTGCACAGAGGAGAGGACGGAACCCAGTGCCGGAGCGGGTTACCTCTAGCGGTGCAATTGTTTGGTAAACGGGTCCTTGCTGGGTTGAGTCTCAGCGGGACATAGTGGGGGCAACATCTGGCTTGGGCTCTCGAGTCGGTGTGTTGCGGCTGAGGGCCAGGAGACAGGCTGATGTTGCAAAGAACATTTTGGTTAACCTTCAGGTACCCCCCCCTTCCTTTTCGGGTTCTTCAATGAAGAGTTGTACTGTTACATGGCTGATGTTTATGTTATGAATAAATGGGGCTGCTGTGGCCTTTATATTCCAACGTCACACAGTGTTTGTGTTTATTTTAGATAAGAACCCTAGGGGGGTAGGGGGTTTGTTGGGGAAGGTCAAAGGCCTTCAGTCAGACATTCCGGAGTCAAGGAAGAGCCCGGACTGCTGACCCGAAGGGGCTTAAGGGAGGGCTACATGACTAGGAGGGATGCCAGGCCAGAGGGTTAACAAGGGGTTAATGGAGAAAGTCAGTTTGGGCGCGAAATTTGGGGGGTGGTGCTAAGGGGCAGTTAGGATCAGGGGTCAGTTTGATTGGTCAAGGGGTGGTGGCTATAGGGGGTAGTATATAGGGCAGGTCAGAGGGGGGGTGGGTCATTCCTACCTGGACGGTGACTGGAATCGTTCCCGCCCGCCCGCCCTAATTGTGGATTCGACATCGATGAAGACAAGAAGGAAGATCGTATTTGTCGCAGCGGTGGAAAGGAGGGGGGTGTCTGAAGGTGGGGGTTTGCACAGAGGAGAGGACGGAACCCAGTGCCGGAGCGGGTTACCTCTAGCGGTGCAATTGTTTGGTAAACGGGTCCTTGCTGGGTTGAGTCTCAGCGGGACATAGTGGGGGCAACATCTGGCTTGGGCTCTCGAGTCGGTGTGTTGCGGCTGAGGGCCAGGAGACAGGCTGATGTTGCAAAGAACATTTTGGTTAACCTTCAGGTACCCCCCCCTTCCTTTTCGGGTTCTTCAATGAAGAGTTGTACTGTTACATGGCTGATGTTTATGTTATGAATAAATGGGGCTGCTGTGGCCTTTATATTCCAACGTCACACAGTGTTTGTGTTTATTTTAGATAAGAACCCTAGGGGGGTAGGGGGTTTGTTGGGGAAGGTCAAAGGCCTTCAGTCAGACATTCCGGAGTCATGCATTTTCTTTGATTTTTCCTAAATACTTGTCACCATAGACAATAGGCCCTAGCTTTTTGAAAGAGCTATGTAACATCACACCCCTTGCCATCCACTTAGAACATATTTCTATTAGATCCATCTACTAAGCTTTGAGCTGACCCCTTATGGACCAAGATATTTTGTACATCAAAGATCAAGCCTCATTTTTTAATTCTGACCAGCGTCATTTTATGATGTAAGAATTCTGGATCACTTCAACGGATCTCAGATTCTGAGAATGTTTTTTTGTAACACATTGTACTTCCTGGTAGTGGTAAATTTTGTTGAAATTATTTGCATTTATATATAAAAATATAAAAAAAATTGGCAAAAAAAAAAAAGAAAATTTCACAATTTTCAAACTTTGAAATGTCTTACACCAGATAGTTATGTCACACAAAATAGTTCACATCAGCATCATTTTTGAAACATAATTATTTTTGTCAGGAAGTTAGATGGCTTAAAACTTTATCAGCATTTTCTCCTTTTTCCAACAAAATTTAGAAATATTTTTTTTTTTTAGGGACCACATCATATTTGAAGTGACTTTGAGAGGCATTAACCATTCAGGTGATTTACAGGAATTAATGTAGAAGGAAAAAAACTTAACATTTTACTTTTTATAGTTTTTTTTCATAGATTTTTAAGGTTGAAGGTAGAGTTACATCCATCAAGTTCAACCCATAGCCTAACAGGTTAATCCAGAGGAAGGAAAAAATTCCAAGGGGTAGGAAGGAAGCTCCATATTAAGGGAAAATTCATTCAGTACTTCACATATGGCAATCAGACTAGTTCCCTGGATAATCACCCAATCAGAAAATAATGTGCGCATAACTAGTAATGTAGGTAATAAGGTGTCTAGTTGTAGAGGAGATAAGCCATTCGCATCTGACACGTCTCACCAGGGCCGTCCGAGGGGACACTCTGAATCGGGCCGGATTTTGTTCATGAGGTCGATGTCACGGCGGCAGGGCCCCACTCCGTGACACTGGCGGTGTTGTTAATTAAATTAGGTTAAAGCGAGGGTTGATGAATCGTGATGCCACCTGTGGTCTTCGACCAGATATGGCCAACACTGCTGGATGAGACCACTGGGGCAGATGATGGCGCAGCAAAGATGATACAGCTCCCAACAGAAGTTACCTCAACCTCCAGTTTTTCTAGCTGAGCCTTGTAGTTCTCCACTAGTCTAGGGGCCAGTCCCCTTTGTGGCCTAGTCCCTCCAGACCGGTGCGTCGGCTGTGGATGCGAGTCCACGGGTGGATCTCTCACTTCCCGTGTCTCTAGGACCACCTCTTCCTTTCTGCTTCCTTGTCCTAGGATGAGCTCCCCCAGCTCCAGTCTTCAGGGTCTCTCTCCTCCGCTTCCTACTTCATTCTCCCACTCGGTTCTAAGGGTCCACCCAATAACTAACCCCACCCCCAGACTGGCTCCAGGACTGTGCTCTCCCTAAGGAGCAATCTCGCCCTAACTATGGCCTGAAGTGGTGTAGCTATACTATGAGTGTGTGTACTGTGATCTGTGTGCTCCTACTTACCAGAGAATGGGATACCATACCTCTGCCTGAGGTGCAGTACCTCTGTGGTGACTGGAACCTCAGGGGCGCCACACATCCCATCTGTGAAGATGATGTGATAGGTCATCAACAATTGTTGCTCACCTGGGCTAGTTGTGGGAGACACAACTAATATAGGAGTGCAAAGCTGCAGCAACAACTACATTGTAAAAGTGCAGTCAATGGAGATAAGAGGATTAAGCTGTGCTGCTATTCTCTAGATAAGAAGATGGTTCCTGTGCAAGTGATTTTATTCACTGTGTTTCAGAGTTGAAAGGCCCCGTCACACTAAGCAACATCGCTAGCAACGTCGCTGCTAACGAACAACTTTTGTGACGTTGCTAGCGATGTTGCTGTGTGTGACATCCAGCAACAACCTGGCCCCTGCTGTGAGGTCGTTGGTTGTTGCTGAATGTCCTGGGCCATTATTTAGTTGTTGCTGTCCCGCTGTGAAGCACAGATCGCTGTGTGTGACAGCGAGACAGCAACAACTAAATGTGCAGGCAGCAGGAGCCGGCTTCTGCGGAGGCTGGTAACCAATGTAAACATCGGGTAACCAAGAAGCCCTGTCCTTGGTTACCCGATATTTACCTTTGATACCAGCCTCCGCCGCTCTCACTGCCTGTGATGCCGGCTCCTGCTCTGTGCACATGTAGCTGCAGCACACATCGGGTTAATTAACCCGATGTGTGCTGTAACTAGGAGAGCAAGGAGCCAGCGCTAAGCATTGTGCGCTGCTCCCTGCTCTGTGCACATTTAGCTGCAGCACACATCGGGTTAATTAACCCGATGTGTGCTGTAACTAGGAGAGCAAGGAGCCAGCGCTAAGCATTGTGCGCTGCTCCCTGCTCTGTGCACATTTAGCTGCAGCACACATCGGGTAATTAACCCGATGTGTGCTGTAACTTGGAGAGCAAGGAGCCAGCGCTAAGCATTGTGCGCTGCTCCCTGCTCTGTGCACATGGAGCTGCAGCACACATCGGGTAATTAACCCGATGTGTGCTGTAACTAGGAGAGCAGGGAGCCAGCGCTCAGTGTGCGCTGCTCCCTGCTCTCTGCACGTGTAGCTGCGTGCCGTGGTAACCAAGGTAAATATCGGGTTGGTTACCCGATATTTACCTTAGTTACCAAGCGCAGCATCTTCCACGCGGCGCTGGGGGCTTGTCACTGGTTGCTGGTGAGCTCACCAGCAACTTGTGTAGCGACGCTCCAGCGATCCCTGCCAGGTCAGGTTGCTGGTGGGATCGCTGGAGTGTCGCAGTGTGACATCTCACCAGCAACCTCCTAGCAACTTACCAGCGATCCCTATCGTTGTTGGGATCGCTGGTAAGTTGCTTAGTGTGACTGGACCTTAATACTTCTTCATCAGGACAATCACCTGTTACCCATTCTGATGGAGTATCCACTTCAAAATGCATTTAATAAAATCACCTAAACATTATCCAGTTTCTTCTCTCTGTGAACAGCAGCGTGGCATAACCCCCTCACCTAAAACTCAATACCTACATGCAATATTTGAAAAAGATCAATACAGGGATTCAAAAAACGTTAAGTAAACCTTGACATGCTTGTACTATGTGAATACAGTTGAAACGAGAAGTTTATATGCACTATCCAAAAAGACACATGTGCAAGTTTTTCTCACTATCTGACATGAAATCAGAATAAACCTTTCCCGTTTTACGTCAATTAGGAACCAAAATTATTTATATTTGCCAAATGTCAGAATAATGAGAGAGAGAGAGAGAATGTTTTCAGGAATATTTATTACTTTCTGTAAAGTCAAAAAATTTATATATAATAAGAGTACTATGCCTTTAAACAATATGGGACAGCCTGTATGATGATGTCATGTCTTTGGAAGCTTATGATAGGTTTATTAACAACATCTGAGTTAATTAGAGACACACCTGTGGATGTATTTTAATGCACACCTGAAACAGATTGCTTCTTTGTGTAGCATCATGGGAATGTCAAAAAAAGTCAGTCAAGATCTCAGAAAGAGAATTGTGGACTTCCAAAAGTCCGGATCAACCTTGGGTGCAATTTCCAGATACCTGAAGGTGCTTCTTCATCTGCAAAAACAGTTATACGCAAGTACAAACAAGATTGGAATATCCAGCCATCCTACTGCTCAGGAAGGAGACAGGTTCTGTGTACTAGACGTGAACGTGCTTTGATCAGACATGTGCATATCAACACAATAACAAAAGCAAAAGACCTTGTGAAGATGCTGGCATAAGCGGGTAAAGGCCCCGTCACACTAAGCAACATCGCTAGCAACATCGCTGCTAACGAACAACTTTTGTGACGTTGCTAGCGATGTTGCTGTGTGTGACATCCAGCAACAACCTGGCCCGTGCTGTGAGGTCGTTGGTTGTTGCTGAATGTCCTGGGCCATTTTTTAGTTGTTGCTGTCCCGCTGTGAAGCACAGATCGCTGTGTGTGACAGCGAGACAGCAACAACTAAATGTGCAGGCAGCAGGAGCCGGCTTCTGCGGAGGCTGGTAACCAATGTAAACATCGGGTAACCAAGAAGCCCTGTCCTTGGTTACCCGATATTTACCTTTGTTACCAGCCTCCGCCGCTCTCACTGCCTGTGCTGCCGGCTCCTGTTCTGTGCACATGTAGCTGCAGCACACATCGGGTTAATTAACCCGATGTGTGCTGTAACTAGGAGAGCAAGGAGCCAGCGCTAAGCATTGTGCGCTGCTCCCTGCTCTGTGCACATGTAGCTGCAGCACACATCGGGTAATTAACCCGATGTGTGCTGTAACTTGGAGAGCAAGGAGCCAGCGCTAAGCATTGTGCGCTGCTCCCTGCTCTGTGCACATGGAGCTGCAGCACACATCGGGTAATTAACCCGATGTGGGCTGTAACTAGGAGAGCAAGGAGCCAGCGCTAAGCGGTGTGCGCTGCTCCCTGCTCTGTGCACATGTAGCTGCAGCACACATCGGGTAATTAACCCGATGTGTGCTGTAACTAGGAGAGCAGGGAGCCAGCGCTCAGTGTGCGCTGCTCCCTGCTCTCTGCACGTGTAGCTGCGTGCGGTGGTAACCAAGGTAAATATCGGGTTGGTTACCCGATATTTACCTTAGTTACCAAGCGCAGCATCTTCCACGCGGCGCTGGGGGCTTGTCACTGGTTGCTGGTGAGCTCACCAGCAACCTGTGTAGCGACGCTCCAGCGATCCCTGCCAGGTCAGGTTGCTGGTGGGATCGCTGGAGCGTCGCAGTGTGACATCTCACCAGCAACCTCCTAGCAACTTACCAGCGATCCCTATCGTTGTTGGGATCGCTGGTAAGTTGCTTAGTGTGACTGGACCTTAAGATTGTGTCATTATCCACAGTGAATCAAATACTGTATCAACATTGGCTGAAAGGCCACTCTACCAGGAAGAAGCCATTACTTTAAAAGAAACATAAAGAGCCAGATTAATGTTTGGAAATGCACACAGGAACTAAAACCTTAATTTCTGGAGACATGTCCTGTGTTCTGACCAAACTAAAATAAACTGTTTGGCAATAAAGACCATCGTTACGTTTGGAGGAAAAAGGAAGAAGCTTTGAAGCCTAAGAACACCATCCCAACTGTGAAACACAAGGGTGGCAACATCATGATGTGGGTTTGTTTTGCTTCAGGAGGTACTGGTGCATTTCACAAAATATATGGCATCATTGGGAAAGAAGATTATGGAGCAATACTGAAGCAACATCTCAAGACATCAGCTAGGAACTTAAAGCTTGGGCAGAAATGGTTCTTCCAGATTGACAATAACCAGAAACATACTGCCATATTGTTACAAAGTGCCTTAAGGATAACAAAGTCAATGTTTTGGAGTAGCCACCACAAAGCCCTGATCTTATTTCTATTGAAAATGTATGCGCAAAGCTGAAAAGGCATGTGCGAGCAAGGTTACCTATAAACATGGCTCAGTTACACCAGTTCTGTCAAGAGGAATTTTGTGTTTTTTATTATAGTTTTTACAATTATTATTTCTTTTTTTCATTTTTAACTCTTTTTCTTAGTCTCTCTGGCACTTTAACTTTTATACTTCTGATCACTGGTCTTATCCATTGCAATAGACATGTATTGAAATATATGAGATCTGTCAGATTACACTGACAGAATGCCTGTTAGACCTTGCCTATGCATGGGTCAAACAGGCAACTATACCTGGCACACCAGAAGGGTCATTGCTTAACTTCTGAGTGCAATGACAACCATCCGCTCCTTGTGAAGTATACAGTTACTCTTGTAGCACCCCTGCAGTACCAGGTGCCACAAATGTAACCAGTGGAAACCCAAACCCCGGAATATCCGTGCTGGCCAGTACACCACCACCCTCAGGCCACATACTGTACACAACCCTAACACCAGACTGGGAGACTGCTTAGCAACAGGTAAAAGGGAAGGACACTAACTGGATAGTAGCCACCCAATCTGTAGGGAGAGACCCAGCGAGGGGAAGGGGCCAGTGGTCAGTTGGGAAGTTGGCGGGAGGAGCAGTCAGTTTAGTAGTGAGGAAGTGAAGGAGAGAAGTGAAGTAGAGGAGTGTGAAGGAAGGAGTAGGGGAGTTGTGAGGAGAGAAGAGCAAAAAGTACAGAAAAGACCTGAAGCAACACCGGAGTGATGTAAAAGGAGTGAGGGACTGTGGAGTATGGAACCAGGACTACCGGAACCATGGGTTATCTATGGAAGTGAAAGACTCCAGGAACCACGGGATGCCTGTGGAAGTCTGGAACCAAGGCTCACAGGACTCAGCACAAGGCGGGGTGCAGACCCTAGGACCGTGGGACACTTTATGGTCAGCTGGTAACTCTGCCGGGTTAGAAGATCTCCAGGGTCCATCGCCAACCCAAAAAAAAGTCTAAAGCACAAGCAGTGAAGAGGGGACCGGGGACTGAACCCCTTATATAGTCCAGGCTGCCTGCATTAGGTCCAAGACTGAAGAGAAGGGACTCCCAAGTAGCTCCAGGGCACGGGAGTCCAACCACAATAAGTGTGCATAGAGGACAGCCAACCCAGGTCACAGCTGGTACAGAAAACAAAGGGAGCAGGAACACCTGGAACCGGGTGTCCAAGTACCACAAGTAAAGGCAAGGCAAGTTGAAACTGCAATACTGGTGTGGACTGTTTATTATCGCCCCGTGCACTCACACAGACAGTTCCCCATTACAATCCCAAACTGATGGGGCCTTTCCCTGGTTGCGGAGGGCTCAAACACCTAAGCTGCACTGCTCCATCAGCCCCAGCACGACCCTGCAGTGGGGGCCCCAATAACCTGGCCGCACACCGCAAGTGGCGTAGTCGAGAACTCTTTTATATTTACTTTTATTTTTAACCCCTTTTTTATCGGACCGACCCCCAGGGTCACGGAACCGGGCATCGGCCGTGACCATGACTCCCCCTGAGTGTCACACATGCCCGGGACCGAGTACCCCATAGCCCTGGGGTGTCACACTCAATATGACTGAAATTTTGTGAAACTGCAATATGCAAACAGCACACTCTGTAAGAGGTTTTGAGTGATGGCGGCAAGACTAAGCAAACATGTAACTTCAAGCATGTGACATGCATACTCACTGCCACATTCCAACTAGACATGCATGGCCTCACTCAAATCTCTTGCATTGAATTAAAAAAATTCTGACATATTGCATATTTCTAGACAGAAGTGATTGTAGGTTTTCCAGCACCCAAGGGCACTAATTCTGTTTTTAGTGTCCCCTCCACATGCAGTTTGAATAGTCATCATGTGACTGCTCATTCATATAAAAGTTGCACACTTAAAGTCATGTGCTGACGAGCTGCTCTTCCTAATTCTCTCAATGCTCCCTGGAAAACGACCGCTCTTGCTTTATAGAGACAGGCAGGAAGAACAGCTAAATGTCACATGACTGTAAGTATGAAAATTGCATACGAGTTGAGTGGCCATGACTGGTTGAACCAGCAAACAGAGCGGAGTCCCTACAGTGAGTATATTACACACTGTTAAAAGTGGTCATGCTACAGTGCTTAATTTTATAATTCAAGTTTTTGTCAAGGTTTGTGATGAACGTCTGCAGTCATCTAGAGTGATTACAGACATCTGAATACTCATAGCATGCACACTGCACACTTTTCAAATTCTTCCTTACTGGCAGCAAAAGTGGATATGTGGCGCCCCTGAGGCTTCCGTCGCCACAGAGACATTGCACCCCAGCCAGAGGTGTGATGTCCCATCCTGGGTAAGGAAAGGAGTGAAAGCCGGTCCACAGGCAAAATTCACACTACACCCATTGTTAGGTACACACAGGGACCAGGGAAAGTGGCAGCTACCCTCTCATGCTGCATGCTGGGAGGGGTCGTAAGACCCATCCCTGCTCCCATAGGGTGGTAGCTTAGCAGTGGGGGGGTGGGAGGAGCCACCCGAGAGCAGAGAGACAAGGAAGGTCAAGTTTAGTCAATAGAAGAGAGAGAGAGAGACGAAGTGGAAGGAGGAAGAAGGAGTTCTGCAGGAAGCAGACGAGTGAAAAGAGTAGTGCTCTAGTCAGACAGGAGCAAGAGAAGAAAGTGACGCCTCCTGGTGAAGACCCTGGGACTCAGAGGGTCCAGGTGACACCAAGCAGAGCAAACAAGGGATTCCAGGGGCACAGATAGCTTTCAGGCTCGTGGCCTGTTCCACAATAAGAAGGTTCGGTGGAGGGATCAAGCTGCACACAGGGGACGGTCCCTAGACACTGGAGAAGGAAAAGTCATCTCCAAAAGTAAAAACCGAGGCCCAGGGAAAGCTGCAAGCTCCCCAGGCCACAGCCCACAGCAGAACCTCTAGAAAGGGGGTAAATTACCGACAGGCAAGCCCCTGGCCTGGAGGCTGTAGTGGAGGCCGAGCCAGGTTCAGCCAACAAGGGCTAGGCTTTAGGAGACAGCTGAAGAAAGGAACACATAGAGGGGTGCACCGGCTTTCACTCCAGGATCTACTCAGGATTGGCGGAGGTCCCTGACAGTGGGTTCCAGCAGTCCAAAGGCACCAGTGTGCTGCAGCCCAGGAACTGTGAGTAAACATCTTGAAATTGCACCCCCTGGTGTTGTCTTCGTTATTCCGTCTGCATTACACCGCAATTACATCGACACTCACAAGCACCAACAGTGTCCCCGGGGCACCGCTCCACCTGTGGGGAGCAGGACCATCCAAGCTGCCATTCCATCAGCCCCGGAGGCCCCATACAGCAGCGGCGGCTTAATAGCCGCAAACCACAGGTGGCGTCACGACAAATATAAACTTTAATCCCCCCAACACTGAAGCCATATTAATTGACCCCACCAGGGTGCGGAGTCGGGCCCAGCCACCACTGACGTCCCCCAGACTAGTCCAGCAAGGTATCGGGTGTCCCATAGCCCTGGGGTGGGCGAGTCAGATATTCATGTAAGCGCAAGAATGCAGTTTGCATATTTTCAGCCACATTCCGACCTTATTCAATTAATTTGTATTGCCCGAGACCAGGCATGACTAGTTGGCACATAACCACAGGAATATAAGTCACAATCCTGGCTCTTCTACATACTGAAGTCACAGCGCACGGGCACATTAGAGAACATCACCACTGCGGCTTCAGGCAAACACTGAGGCGCAGCTATGAGCGGTGACATCACTGAGTTTACCTGTGGTCACAGCTGGAGGTTCCCATTGTACCCCACCTGTTACAGCAGATAAACTCAACTCAGGTGAACTCATTGAACTCAGTGACTTCACCACAGGTGAACACATTGAGTTCAATGAGACCTGCATCTCCTGGTAGAAAATCTCAAGTTATTTTTGCCAACAAATGCGGATTTCATGCTAGCATTTATACACCAAATTCTTACAACCAATCTCCTGGCAAAAAAGTATCAAAACATAGAATTGGTGTAGGAATTTGGTGTATAAATGCCAGCACCAAATCTTCAACTCCTCTGAAGAAAACCCGCATAAAACCCATGGTTTTGATGCCAATTTGATGCAGTTTTCTGCCAAGAGATGCCAATTTGTTGCTGAAATCTGGTACAGACATTTCTGCACTAAATTTACATTTCCTGGCAGAAAATCACACCGAAGTGGTATCAAAGTGCGGTTTCTGTGCAGTGTTCTGCCAGGAGATGCAGATTGCTTGCTGGAATTTTTACACCAAATTCCTGCACCAAATCTGCATCTCCTGACAAAAAAAAAGCAACAAAACTGCATCGCATTTTTTTGCATTTTTTTCCAGAAGATGCAGATTTGCTGCAGGAATTTGGTGCATATATTTCAGTACCAAATCTGCATCTCCTGGCAAAAACGCAGTTTAGGTGCTGTTTTCTGCCAGGAGAAAAACATTTGTCTGCACCAGATTTCTGCACCAAATTTGAATCTCCTGTCAGAAAGCATCAAAACCACTGTTTTTGTGTGGGTTTTCTGCCAGAAGGTGCAGATTTGATACTAAAATTTATAGATTAACTTCCTGCACATTTTATTTCATTTTTTGGGGGGTGTAAAAATTTCAATAAATCTGCATCTCTTGGCAAGCCCACCCCCCAGTTTTCTGTCAGGAAGTGAGTTTACCTGCTCTAGTGGGATACCATGGGAACCTTCAGCTGTGACTGTGGGTAAACTCAGTGATGTTACTGCACACAGCTGTGACTCAGTCAGTGTCTGTAAAGCTGCAGCAGGCGGTCATGTACTCTAATGTACTCTAATGTGCTGATACACTTTGATTTCAGTAAGTAGCAGAGCCGGGATTGTCATGGGACGTGGTGTGGATTATGTCAGACCTGGGTGTTTTGGGGGTTAATAAATTAGAGAAAAAGGGTGTTTTTTGCTTGTCTTTTCAAATAAAGGATTTTGTTCTACTCATACCATGATTGACTTGTTCCCTTTTAAGAGACTGATCAAAGGTGCTGATCTCCTTGCAAAATTGGTATGAAACGCCTGTAATACCGCATTATGACAAGAATAACTCTCCCATGCTTCGTGGTAAGGGGCGAGGCCAGTTGTGAATGGCTTCAACTTTATTAATTTGTGGTTTGATAACCCTTTGGCCTATCAAATAACTGAAGGAGCGAGCTTCCTTGAGACCTATTGCACACTTTTTTGGGTTGGCTGTCAAACCTGCAGCTCTGAGTGAGTCCACAACCACTTGTCCCTGAGATAAGTGAGAATGCCAATCAGTGCTATATATGAAAATATCATCCAAATACGCGGATGCATACTTCTGATGAAGTTCCAACTCTATGTCCATCAGCGTCTGAATTGTATCTAGAGCCCAATGTAAGCCAAAAGGCAAGGTGACATTGTGATAGAAACCCACTGGCATGACAAAAGCAGTCTTTTCTTTTGCTGACTCTGTCAGTGGTACTTGCCAATAACCCTTGGTCAGATTGAGCGTTGTAAAATACTGTGCTCGTCCCAGTCTCTCAATTAACTCATTCACCCTGGGCATTGGATAAAGGTCAAATTTTGACACTTCATTCAACTTTCGGAAATCGTTACTAAATCGTAATGAACCTTCTGGCTTTGAAATGAATAAAATAGGGCTATCCCGTTCACTTCGGGATTTTTTAATAATGCCTAGTTGTAGTATTTTGTTCACCTCCTTCTCGATTGCTTGCCTACAAGCCTCTGGCACATAGTATAGCTTCATTCGTGCCTTTACATGAAGCTCGGTGATAATGTCATGTCGGATTACGGACGTTCAGCCGGACAGGTCTGAGAACATGTCCGCATTCCACTGTACTAATTTATGAGACTCCAGTCTCTGCTGTTTTGTGAGAGAGTCCCCTAACTTCACTCTGTATTCCTCATCACCGGTTTCCAACTTGGCCAGTGTCAGAGGGTCCGAAGGAGATACAACGGGGTTTTATCAGTTTCGACACATTCTCTATCCTTCCAGGCCTTCAGGAGATTCACATGGTATATTTGTTCTGGTTTTCTCCTACCAGGTTGATAAACTTTGTAATTTACTTCCCCAATTTTCTCCCGGATCCCATAGGACCAATAGAAACGCTGCCAGATATGCTCTAGCGTCTTTTTCTCCCTTAGATGGCCGCTCATTGTATTCAAGCTAATTCAAGCGCTTTGTGGCGGTACGGATGTGGTACTATCAGCTGCTCCACTGCGTCATCCCGGATATTATCAACCCGGTAGAGCAACTCCCGCTTGAGCACAATGTGGGCAAAACTTGCATCTGCACCGGGCTGCTGTATTACCCCATTAATCACTACCACCCTTCCACGGCTGGAACCAGGGTGAGATCCTGGAACTGGGCTGACTGAAAATTATCTGGAGACACCTCCAGCTTTGGGATTGGTTTGAACACTTCAGCCTCACCTGCCATTACCTCTAAGGGAGACCTGTCAGGATTACACTCTATCCCTATGTCAGCGACCCCTATGGCAAGTATCCCTGACTCGAGAGCTTCGGGTTTAGGCCCCAGACACACCATTACCTTAGGAGGGCTATGTCCTTTTCCAACAGAGTCCAGAACAAGGGCAAGTCTCTCTCAAATATAGCTCCATAGGGAAGAGTATTTATCACTCCCACCTTATGGTGCACTTCTCCACACGGTGTAGAAAGGATAACCATTTCTGTAGGCTGTCCCCTGAGCTCACCATGGATGCAGAGGACCCCTACCTTCACTGCCCAGTCTTTATAGTGTGCCCACTCATCACATTCCCCTTTCACGGCATACTGTGCCATCATGGCTATGTCCTTACAGTGTTCCTCATAATATTCCCTCTCTATACCACCACACACACACACACACACACACACACATACACACACACACACACACACACACACACACACACACACTCTATCTAGTTTCTATCCTGTGCCCCCGTGAGGCACAGAGCCAGTCCAGTGAGGCAGTGACCAAGGTCTGTTCCCACCACAGTCTTTATTTCACATGATAAAGGGTTACAGACCTGTAAACTCTGGCGCAACTGGTTCACGTAACATGCAGTTTGCAAATAAGAATCCAGATCATTCAGTGCTGGCGTGTATTCGCTTCGCACAGCAGCATACATAGCACATGTTGCTCCGCCTGTGTGAATCCCTGAGTGAGACACACCCTGATGGCTCTGCAGGATTAAATGTGTTTGCCAGACATGGGCTAATTGAAATACCCAAACTGGAGGGAGCGTTCCATCCCACTACCAAACCTACAGAACTCTCCAAAAATAAAAGCCCAAACTGATTTAATTAAACAAAATACTTTGTCAAATATCTTGACCAAGTTCCTCCTCTTATTTGGTATTGCACTCACAGAGGTGACTGTAGTTACAACACACTCCAGTGGGTCTCACAAGGTCTCCAAACACATTCTGGCAGATATATAGCGACCTTCATAAATGACACCTGTCACTGCCTCACACCCCTTAAATTTTCTCCCCCATGCTATCTCATCACAGTATTCCACTTCAAAAAGCTCTTCACACATTTCCGTTGCTCCTTGATACTATCTCCTCTCACATCCCCCCAGCTACCCATACTGCCTTCTCACATATTTACTCCCTCACTTCCCATACTGTCTCTTCACAGATACCTCCTGCTCCCCATACTGTGTAGGCATACATTGCCCCTCTCATACTGTTTCCTCATACATGCCTCTCCTCACTCTCCAAGGCATGGGGAGCAAGAGAGGGAAGGGAGATATTTGGGAAACGGGATGAAGAGCAGACACAGATCTTTATCCTTTGTCCCAAATTTCTCCTTTCCCCCTCTTCTCCCCATACTGTGTCTTCATACATCCCCTGTCTCGTACTGTTTCTTCATAAATGCTTATCCTCACACTCCATACAGTGCATACATACATTCCCCCTCATATACTGTTACTCATACATGCCCCCCTTGTTTTCCCATACTGCATCCAAATGCATCCCCTTACTCCCCAAACTTTGTATGCAAACATCCCTCCTCCCATATATGCCCATCCTCACTCTCTATATTGTATCTGCACCCATCCTTCCCTTGCTTGCTCTTCATCCTGTGTCCTCAAATTTTTCCCTTCCCCCTTGCTTCTCATACTGTGTGTACCCATCACATCTCCCTCACTCCCCATACTGTGCAAGCCTAAATGCCATCTCTCACATTATTTCCTCATACATACCCCTCTTGTTTGCCCATAAAGCATCCACACTCATTCCCCTCATTGTCCCCATACTGTTTATGCATATATCTCCTTCTCATACTGTTTCCTCATACATGTCCTTCCTCACTCTCCAGACTGTGTCTGCACCCATCCCTCCCATACTAGCTCTTGATCATGTGTCATCAAATTTCTCCCTTCCCAATGCTCTCCATACTGTATCCACACCCATCCCCTTACCCTTGCTCCCCATACTGTGTACGCATATATTCCCCCTCTCAAACTGTTTCCTCATACATGCCCCCCTTGGTCTCCATACCACGTTTACACCCATTACCCCTCATATACTGTTTCATCATACATTCTCCCTCTCTCCTTGTACTGTGTCCTAAAATTTCTCCCCTCCTACTCACCATATTTTGTCTATACCCATTCTGTCTCCCTTGCTAGCCAAAACTGTGTCTGCATGCATTTTCCTGACTCCCCATACTGTGTCAGAGCCCATCCCCCTTGTTCCCCATATTTTGTCTGCACCCCTCTCTCACTTCCCAAAACTGTGTCTGCACCTATCCACCCCTTGCACCTATATTATTTCTGCACCCATCTTCCTTTACTAACAATACTGAGTCTGCACCCATCCCCCCACTTACCATACTGTGTCTGCACTCATATCCCCCTCCCACCACAAACTTTGTATCCTCATACACTCCCCATTCTGGGTCCTCATACATCCCCCTTCGCTCCCCATACTGTCCGCACCCATCCCCCTTACTCCCCATGCTGTGTCCTCAAATCCCCCATCTCCCCCTCAATCTGTGTTAGCACCCATCACCCCTTGATCCTCAAATTATGTAATCAAATTACCCCCCTAATTACAATAAATCTTTGGTGTCTTCAGCTCCACTAGAGAACTTACCAGCTGGACCCAGGGCTATGCCTTGGCCACCCCTTTCCAGATGTGTCGCTGTTTTATATCAGTATTTACTCTGATAAGACAGCTTAAATTAGTGCTTTTTAACTTTGCATTAATAGCATTAGTTATGTTACATTTTTTCCACTTAAACTTTTCTGTTTATTATTTTTTGTTTTGCAGTCTGACAACTTATACTGCAGTGATGTTGAAAAAATTGAGGATAGTGGTCTTCTTTCTTCTGGTGACAAGTCTCGGGTTTTTTTTTGGAATCACCACCAAAAAAAGTATTCATCTTTATACGTCTTTTTTCTCAAGAAGAAATATATTAAATGAATCAATTATGTTAATGAATAACATTTTCAATCCAATTCATGATTGGTCAAGGATCACAAATATATCAAGTACTAAACCATCGAGTGTTCATGAAAATACCTTATTGGAGACCATCAAGACATTGTCAATCACAACGTTAAAAACTGCTTTTGTTTCTCCATCTGAAGTATTAAAAGGAGGTGATGGGATCATATTTTTGGAAACTACCGATCGAATACAACCCCCTGCATTAGTTTTATGTGCCATAGAGTCAGCAGCTCGAGTGTACAAGAACCGACCAGTGGTCTTCTTCATGAAAGGATTAAGCAATACTAACAAAGAAGAAATGGTGAAGAGACATTTCTCAGCGCTCTCATCCCTGAGGAACATTCACTTCTTCCCGTTGAAGTTTGAGGAAGTATTTGCTGACACACCACTTCACTCCTGGTATCAGAAGGTAAAGTGCTCACCATCTGATCAATATAAATATTGTTATTAATTACGATAACCAAATGTAAGGCAGACTTCATTTTTGTAGTTTGGATTTGTGATGCCTAGGCTGTGCGAGTACACAAATGCTTCTTTTAAAGGTGACATTTATAATAATATGACCCCCTAAGTCTGGTGGCCTCAATTTATCTTTATAATCTTTATAATAGTAATTTTTCCACTTGCATATTGTATACAGTAAGATGGAAATAACTTACAATTAGGATGCCATTGTTACTAAGCCACTATGCCAAATAATACACTTTTCCGGTGTATGGTCTAGCATCATTGCTTATGTTGCACCCCTGAGGCTCTGGTCACCACAGGGTTCTGCACTCCATTTAGGGTGTAGTACTGATCATGGATCCCTGGAAGGTCGGTGCCGGTTTCATCATACACAACCACATACACACATGTGTTGCCCTCTTCCCCACTGGGGACTGGGCTAGGGTCGAGTACCAAAGGGGTCGCCTACAGTGTGGCATTTACAGGATGTCCTCACAACTGGGGCCCCAATCCCCTAGCTTACGGCCTGGGTGGGGGGAGGTGCAGCCACCAAGTGGAGTCAGGAGTCACACACAGACAGCAATTCAGGGAGTGCTCCAGGAGGAGTCAAAGGGAGTGGACGTCTTTCCCGGTAGCTTCTGTGGGACATAGGAGTATAACAGTCACTGTGGAGGATACCGAGTCAGTTCCCCGGGACCGTCGCAGTTCAGGATGCTCACCCTAGGGTGCTGCAATTCCACCTTGCATCACAAGATTCTGCCGGATGGAAAGGTTCTATGCTTCTCTGACCACAAGTTTCCAGAGTCAAGTGGTACCAGGATTCCAGGGCCTAGATCACAGTCAGACTCAAGGGGATACACGATATTGGCATAGGGAACAGTACTCTACCTAGTACGGAAGGGACTCTAAGTAATTCAAGCCACAAGGAGGAAGGGCTCATGGACCACCATATTGGTATTGACCTCCAGTGGATCCGGGAACGACCAGAGCTCATCACGGCAGTGACTAGTACTACTGGGGCTGGCGACTGAAGCTGTGAGTAAACTACACCTTGAACCTGCAGAGACTGTGTCAGCTTATCCTTACCGGCGCCGCCGCCCTGCGCTCCGGCGCTTTCAAGGGACCGCCATTTCACCATCTTCTACCCAGGGCCCGCTCCGCCAGTGAGGAGAGATACCATCCCGGCTGCCATAACACCTGCCCCAGCGAGGAACCCTGCAGCGGCGGTTACTCCCTGGCTGCACACCACAGGTGGCATCACGACAAACTTTCCTAAATACCCCACTTTCCCCACTGCTTACTGCATGCCTCGGGGGCAACAGAACCGGGCAAGGCCACCCGTGACAACGCCTGACCCGACCCGAAAAGGCCCAGCAGCGAGTAAGTTGACCACCTGCCACATGGGGCAATGCACTTAGATATCTATATACGGGTGTTATTTGGACAATATTTAGCATTTTAATTTGATTCCTCCCTGTCCTTTACTGGACCATGGGTAAGACGTGAGCTGTTACAGTATAGATAAAACTACAATTAACAAATGAATATCAAAAGTACAACGTGATCACAGCTGTCAAAGGGGAATCTTGAGTCCTTCAAAATACTTTATATAATTCTCTGTTACTTACTTCTCTTCCCACCACCATAGCTAGAGTGACAGGTCTCTCTCTATGTACAGGAATAGTCCTGTCAATCAAGCAGAGCTGGGTGTGGAGAGGCCGAGGGTCCCGCCTCAGTGACCATTCATTTCAGTTTGCACATTTCTGGTCCCAAATTAAATTATAAACATGTAGAAAGCAACAAGAGATCCTGCCTTTGGTTCAGGCAAAATGAAACCCCTGATAGTTGTCCTTCAAGAACTAATGTCCATATGGAAGAAGGAACTGGTCACACAGTGACGAATTGTGGAATATATCATGATAGAGAAAGGAGAAAAAGGCTGTACAATAAATTATTATTTTCTGGTGAAGGTAAGAAATTATGTTTTATATATTAGATTATTATTGTGTTAATGTCCCTATTTATTTCTATACTTGAATACTTTGAAAAGGTAAAAAAAAATTCTATAAATGTTTTACAGTAGCCAAAAAAAGTGATCAGTCCCCTCTATAGAAGTTTCAAAAGTCAATGGCCACTAATAGCTGTTCTCATAAATCAGACTTTATTTTTGATCATCACCCAGTGACTTTGCATTTTAATTCTTTAGCAATTTACAAGGAAAACAAATGCAAATATTTTAGAATAATACATTTAAGGGATCATTTAAATGATTGATTAATAATGATTTGAATAGTAGGCGGATGTGCAGTACCTGGCCATGGCCACTATGCTGTTGGTGAAGCTGTGCAGCTAAGGAACTGTTCACATCCTGCAACCACCAACACCGAGAACAGCTGATCGGCAGTGAGTTGTGCTCACTAATCAGATACTGATGACCTACCTAATGATAGGCCATCAATTTAAGAGTGTCGGAAATCCTTTTTAATGTCTTAAGTAATGTTGTCTGAGGCAATTGCATTGCCGGTGAATTAAAAGTTAAACAGTGTCCACATTGCACAAAAAAGATGCAAGTGCCTTACATGTGACAATCTCTGATTATAATCTCTCACCTTCCCTTATCGTCTAGACAGCTTTGAAAAATTTTCCAAACCAACTATAATGTTTTTGGATGGAAAATGAAAAATAAAGAACTAACACATGGTGGTTCCATAAATATGCACATCCTTAAACTAATACTTTATTGAAGTAACCTTTGAATTTATGACAGCATTCAGTCTTTTGGGGTAGAAGTCTATCAGCATGGCATATCCATAATTGGAAATGTTTGCCTACTATTCCTTGCATAGTATTCCAAATCTGTCAGGGCATCTCATGTGCCCGTCTTCAGGTCAAACAACAGATTTTCAATTTTATTGGTCTCTGGCTGGGCCATTCCAGTACTTTGATCCTCATCTGATGAAGCCATTTTTTTGCAGAACTGGAGGTATGTTTAAGGATGTTCATGTGCTGAAAAGTAAAATTCCTCTTATGCTTATTAGCAGAGGCCTGAAAGTTTGGGTTTTTTTTAAAAATTGACTGATATATGGAAATGTTCATCATTAGTTCCACCTTTACTAAAGTTCTAGTTCCAGTTTCTGAAAAACATCCATATAGCATAATGTTGCCTCTACCATGCCTTGCTGTGGGTATGTAGTTATTTTGGTGTTGTGCACTGTTGGCTTTGCGTCAAACATACCTAATAGAATTATGATCTTAAAGTTCAAACTTGATCTCATCATAGCATAACACATTTTCCTATGTGCATTTGGCAGACATGATGTAGGTTATGACAAACCCTCCATCTTGCCACCCTACCCCCAATGTCAGACATATGAAGAATACAGGATATTGTTGTCTTGCAGTACACAGTGTTACAAAAAAATTCCTGCAGCTACTTTAAAGGGATCTGTCGGTAGGATCAATGCTCTAAAGCCGCCTAGAGAGGCATGTAGGTCATATAAAGTTTAATAAAATGATACCTTGATATCTGCAATCTCATGTCTTATTTGAATTCTTCATATGCAAATAAGCTGTTAAGATATACAGTGCCTACAAGTAGTATTCAACCCCCTGCAGATTTAGCAGGTTTACACATTCGGAATTAACTTGGCATTGTGACATTTGGACTGTAGATCAGCCTGGAAGTGTGAAATGCACTGTAGCAAAAAAGAATGTTATTTCTTTTTTTATTTTTATTTTTTAAATTGTGAAAAGTTTATTCAGAGGGTCATTTATTATTCAACCCCTCAAACCACAAGATTTCTGTTTGGTTCCCCTAAAGTATTAAGAAGTATTTCAGGCACAAAGAACAATGAGCTTCACATGTTTAGATTAATTATCTCTTTTTCCAGCCTTTTCTGACTAATTAAGACCCTCCCCAAACTTGTGAACAGCACTCATACTTGGTAAACATAGGAAAGACAAAGGAGCATTCCAAGGCCATCAGAGACAAGATCGTGGAGAGTCACAAGGCTGGCAAGGGGTACAAAACCCTTTCCAAGGAGTTGGGCCTACCTGTCTCCACTGTTGGGAGCATCATCCGGAAGTGGACGGCTTATGGAACTACTGTTAGCCTTCCACGGCCTGGACAGCCTTTGACATTTTCCACCCGTGCCGAGGCCAGGCTTGTCCGAAGAGTCAAGGCTAACCCAAGGACAACAAGGAAGGAGCTCCGGGAAGATCTCATGGCAGTGGGGATATTGGTTTCAGTCAATACCATAAGTAACGTACTCCACCGCAATGGTCTCCGTTCCAGACGAGCCCGTAAGGTACCTTTACTTTCAAAGCGTCATGTCAAGGCTCGTCTACAGTTTGCTCATGATCACTTGGAGGACTCTGAGACAGACTGGTTCAAGGTTCTCTGGTCTGATGAGACCAAGATCGAGATCTTTGGTGCCAACCAC
This sequence comes from Anomaloglossus baeobatrachus, assembly GCF_048569485.1. NCBI lineage: Eukaryota > Metazoa > Chordata > Amphibia > Anura > Aromobatidae > Anomaloglossus > Anomaloglossus baeobatrachus. The sequence continues at coordinate 590,052,988 of NC_134355.1, forward strand.
ACACGTGACGTTTGGAGACTGGATGGCACTGCATACGACCCCAAGAATACCATCCCTACAGTCAAGCATGGTGGTGGCAGCATCATGCTGTGGGGCTGTTTCTCAGCCAAGGGGCCTGGCCATCTGGTCCGCATCCATGGGAAGATGGATAGCACGGCCTACCTGGAGATTTTGGCCAAGAACCTTCGCTCCTCCATCAAGGATCTTAAGATGGGTCGTCATTTCATCTTCCAACAAGACAACGACCCAAAGCACACAGCCAAGAAAACCAATGCCTGGTTCAAGAGGGAAAAAATCAAGGTGTTGCAGTGGCCTAGTCAGTCTCCTGACCTTAACCCAATTGAAAACTTGTGGAAGGAGCTCAAGATTAAAGTCCACATGAGACACCCAAAGAACCTAGATAACTTGGAGAAGATCTGAATGGAGGAGTGGGCCAAGATAACTCCAGAGACCTGTGCCAGCCTGATCAGGTCTTATAAAAGACGATTATTAGCTGTAATTGCAAACAACGGTTATTCCACAAAATATTAAACCTAGGGGTTGAATAATAATTGACCCATACTTTTATGTTGAAAATTTATTAAAATTTAACTGAGCAACATAACTTGTTGGTTTGTAAGATTTAGGCATCTGTTAATAAATTATGCTCTTGTTTGAAGTTTGCAGGCTCTAACTTATTTGCATCTTATCAAACCTGCTAAATCTGCAGGGGGTTGAATACTACTTGTAGGCACTGTATGAACACTGATCTCTATGAAAATCTGCCTCTTAAATTAGAGCTTATTTTAATTGAAAGGGGATGTTAGCAGTGATATGTGACAGCTGCTCTCTGCTCTTCTGTTGTCTCTGCAGAACTGTGTATGATGAAAACTAACAAAAGAGCATTAAATACCTCTGAGGTTGTCCTCTTATAGTTCTTTGGTTTCCATTTCAAAGGTGGTCAGTGTTGTAATACAGCAGAGTTATGAGAGCTGCAGCTTCTGCTGTGTTTGTAATGAGGCAAAGTTCAGTTCTACTGTGCTGTGTTAGTTACATTTATCACACTGGTAACACCTCTTTTTATTAAAAGAAACTCGGAAGGCAGATTCTCACTCAGATCTGTGTCCATCCCATAGTTGTTAACTGGTCATACTAAGAAAATGTTGGGTTCTCTGGAACAAGGCATTGGTTTGGAGATATCAAGGTATATAATTTTAATTCAGCTTCCTAAAACCTGCATGCCCATAAAGGCAGCTAAGTTGTGTTGATCCCATTGACAGATTCCCTATAATAATGTTGCTGGCCTTCAGACAGCCTCCTGAACCAATTTCCTTCTTTGAACAACTTTTGAGGGACATCTAGTTCTAGGTAATGTTAATGTGCCAAATTGAAGCCATTTCTTCATAACTGTATTCACAGTATTCCATCCTATATCTATTGCCTTGGAAAAAAATGCACCTTTCTCCTGACTAATAGCTTTCAACGATAAGATCACTTTGCTGTGTTGTAAGCTGTTTATAGACAATCACTTTTAATGTGAAAAGCTACTAAGAAAATGTCAGGAAAATCCAACTAGAACATCTACACGTTATATGAGGCTAATCATAGAATCATAGAATCACTGTCTGTAAATGATGACAGTTGAACACTCACTACTATTTACCATGAGTTTAAATGTGATTGGGGATTTGGATGTCTTCAGAATTAACCAATTATAGATGGTGTTCAAATTTTAGCTTTGTTATTTTTATTTCCCCTCCTTCAAAATGATTTAAAATTGATTCTCAATTGATTTGTACAGATTGCAGGTGACATTAGAAATGGAAAAAGTTCTGAACTGTTTCTTCTTGATATGATTTTTGCACATGATAAAAATTTGGTATATTAATAGGGGTGTGTAGACATTTTATATTCACTGTATTTATCTGCTTTGCTAAACCATTTTAAAATTCTGGACAGCCTGCAAAAGATATTTATTTCCAGAGTCCTTGAAAAATAAATATCTGTGGAGATACGTAATTCCCATTGTTATTTCATCACCTATTTCAAAGTTTACAGCTGACTACTATTGCGTTTCCCCCAAAAATAAGAAATGGTCTTATATTATTTATCGCTCTGAAAGATGTGCGATGGTTTATTTTGAAGGGATGTCTTATATTTTCCCCATGAACAAGAATCCACATTTATTCTTGGACAAAACAAAAATCACATTCTGAAGCATCCACATTTTGTGTTAATGCTATTACTGGTTCAGATACATATTTTCTTATCAGATCTGTTATTCTTGAGGTGCAGAACCAGTCCTATAGTAGTGGGTACATACCATATTTACACAGGCTTTAAATTACCTGCTTTAATTTATTATTCTTTATGTATTGCTAAGTTTATCCCCAAAAGAAAGCAGACAGCTCCTGAAGAATCACAGTTACCACACCCCAAACAATTAGAGTTGGCATCTGAATGGTCTCTCACATACAAACCTGCATCACTGTCATGTTCTACAGCGGTTGGTTCCCACTGGTGACTGGAAGCAGTATCACTCTTGCGGAGTGATACTGGTACCTGATTTGTTTATGAGAGCAATAGTGCAATACAGCTGGAATGGCTAGGGACCAGAAAATAATGCAGATCTCTGTGTGAGAGCCGATCCACTTTTGGCACTTGCCAACTGTAATTGTTTGGGGTCTGGTGATTGTGATTTTTTTTTTGTGGGTGAGTATGGCTTATATTTTAAGCATACTCAAAAAAGCCCCCAAAATCCTACCAGAGTATATTTTCGGGGTAGAGCTTATAACGGAGAAACAGGGTCCTTTTAGTATTTATTATTCTGGCCTTTGGACACAAAGTGTATCACTATCACTATATCAGAAATAAAAGGTTGTGTAATAAAATTGTTATGCTGGCACAGACTTTAATGTGTCTATTTTACTTTCAGATTAATCAACAGCAGCAGTCATTCTGGACCCACGTTAGCTCTGATGCCTACAGGTTAGCTCTTATCTGGAGGCACGGTGGCATTTATATGGATACAGACTTCATCTCATTAAAAGCCATTCCCAAAAAAGACTTTTTGGCTGCAGAATCTTCTCAATACTCTAGCAATGGTATTTTTGGGTTTTCATCTCGGCATGATTTCACTCAGAAATGTATGGAGGACTTTGTTCAAAATTATGACAGCAGAATATGGGGACAGCAAGGACCACGTCTCTTTACTCGTATTTTAAAAAAGTTCTGTGACTTACCAGACTTTGTTGGTTCTGAAGATGCCATGTGTGGAAACAATACTTTGTTCAATCCCCAGCGATTTTACCCTATTATTTGCCCAGAATGGAAAAAGTATTATCAGATATGGGAAAAATTGCCGTCTTTTAATAACTCCTATGCTTTGCATCTCTGGAACTTCATGAATAAGGAAAAATTAACTATGGTACCTGGTAGTAACACATTAGCAGAATTTCTCTACAAAGAGCATTGTCCTTCCACATATAGTGCAATAGCTAGTTGAACCCTTTTTAGCACTTAAGTTTTGAGATAAGGTAATAATTGTGAAATTTTGTAACCAATTTGTCAGATTTTATACAAAGTCACCCTCATGAAACATTTCTATATTTTGTCATGTATAACTTTAAAAATACCTAAATTAAAGATCGTGTTCAGACAAGTTTATGAAAAATTGACATTTATCTAGAAGAGGAGTTTCATCTGTTTAATCATCCGTATTCCTTAAGTATCCCATTTGTGCATTCATATTTTACATCCACTTGGTATCTGTGTTTATACCAGTTCAAAATTTGAATGATCAAGTTTTACTGAAGGTTCCAGTGGGTACTGTGGGCCATATTCCGGAAGTGGAAAGAACATCATTTCAACCAGAGGAATAAAAATAATTATCAAAAGAGTTGTCCAAGAGCCAAGGACCGTCTATGGATTGCTACAGAAATACCTGGAGTCATCAGGTATCATTGTTTAAAAGAAAACAATAAGTAACACACACAACCTTCATGACCTGTATGCACGCTCACCACGCAAAACTACATTGCTGAACAAATAGTATGTTCAAATGCATTTAAAGTTTGCTAATCAACATTTAAACAAGCCTGTGAAAAAATGGAAGATTGCATAGTGTGGTTAGAAGAGCCCAAAACTGAACTCTTTAGATACCATAAGTTGCACCATGTTTTTAATTTCAAAACCGTCATATCAACAGTAAAGTGTAGAGATGGGAATATCATGGTTTGGTGCTGTTTTTGTTTTTTGAGCATCTGGCACGGCACTGGGAAATTGTATGCAATTTATGGAAAGATGAATGGAAAAATGCACTGAGACATTCTTGATAAAAATCTCCTGGCGTCTTCCAGGATGATGAAGATGAAACAAGGGTGTTCGTTTCAGCAAGCCACTGATCCCAAACACACAGCCATGTGAACTGTTAATTGATTTAAGAGATAGAAAATAAAGTTGCTAGAATGGCGAAGTCAGTCACCTGATCTGAGTCCAATAGAAACTTTATGGAAGGAAGTAAAGCTTAGAGTTCATATAAGGAGCACACAGAACCTTCAGGTTTTGAAAAGTGTTTGTGAGGAATAATGATCCAAAATCACACATGACTAATGCATGCTACTAGTTTCTCCATACAGGAGATGTCTTGAAGCTGTCATCACGAACATAGGCTTTCATATGAAATATTAAATACATCTCAGTAAGCGTGTTCGAAGATTTTTCCTTGTGTAATATCTCATTATAACTAGAGATGAGCGAACAGGCCAAGGTTCGGTTTTGCACAGCCATTAACTTCCTAGACTATTACTATAAGAAAATTGGATGAATGACAAGAGTAGGCCTGTTGCTCTGAAAAACCTGTGATTACAGACAAAATACAATTTTGAGACCCATCCTCGAGTCTCCATATTTCCAAAAGTTAGGAGCAGACACCAGGAGAGTTTCATCAATTGCCCCACAGTACCCATAGTGTCTTTTGAAAGCAGTTTGGCATGGGCCATGCACCATGCAGGGTGTGGCTCAAAAATTAAATTTTTCAAATCAAGAAGTAGGTAGATGAGTGACAGGTGTAGGCATCTTGCTCTGAGACCCCTGCTACTACAGACAAGACACAACTTCGAGACCCAAGTAGGAGCTCTCATATTTCCAAAAGTTACGAGCACACACCAAGACAGTTTGTTCAATTGCCCCAGAGTACCCTTAGTGTCTTTTCACAACAGTGTGGCATAGGCCATGCACTACACAGGGTGTGGCCCAGAAATTACATTTTTCAAATCAAGAGCTAGGTGGATGAGTGACAGGTGTAGGCATCTTGCTCTGAGACCCCTGTCACTACAGACAAGACACAACTTGGAGACCCAATGAAAAGTTTCCATATTTTCAAAAATTAGGGCAAACATCAAGGCAAATTCATCAAATGCCCCACAGTACCCATAGTGTCTTTTAACAGCAGTCTGGCATGAGCCATTCACCACATAGCGTCTGGCCCAGCACTTATATTTTTCAAATCAAGAAGAAGGTGGATGATTGACAGGTGTAGGCATCTTTCTCTGAGACCCCTACTACTACAGACAAGGCACATCATAGAGACCCAAGTAGGAGTTTCCATATTTCCAAAAATTAGGGGTACACACAGGACAGTTTAATCAATTGCCCCAGAGTACCCATAGTGTCTTTTGACAGCAGTTTGGCATAGGCCATGCACTACACAGGGTGTGGCCCAGAAATTACATTTTTCAAATCAAGAGCTAGGTGGATGAGTGACAGGTGTAGGCATCTTGCTCTGAGACCCCTGCCACTACAGACAAGACACAACTTGGAGACCCAATGAAAAGTTTCCATATTTTCAAAAATTAGGGCAAACATCAAGGCAAATTCATCAAATGCCCCACAGTACCCATAGTGTCTTTTCACAGCAGTCTGGCATGGGCCATTCACCACATAGCGTCTGGCCCAGCACTTACATTTTTCAAATCAAATAGAAGGTGGATGATTGACAGGTGTAGGCATCTTTCTCTGAGACCCCTACTACTACAGACAAGGCACATCATAGAGACCCAAGTAGGAGTTTCCATATTTCCAAAAATTAGGGGTACACACAGGACAGTTTAATAAATTGCCCCAGAGTACCCATAGTGTCTTTTCACAGCAGTGTGGCATGGGCCATACACAAACAAGGTGTTCCTCAGCATTTACATTTTTCAAATCAAGAGGTAGGTGGATGAGTGACAGGTGTAGTCTAGTGATGGATGAGTATAATCATCACTATTCTTTACTCGCACCCCTAGTACAGTATGTTACTCGTTATAGTGCAAGTTTTTGTGTATTCGCCTCACTATATTCGTATGTACTGCCCAGCAGGATTGGCTGGCCGTACAGCGTCATAGAGTCTATAAAAGTCTTCCGCCGCCATTTTGTGAATATTGCATCTGGAGCCAGCATTGTATCGGTATAGGGACAGGGCAAGCAGCTGCTAGGCATAGTGTAAGCCTATTAATAACACAAAAAGCCCCTTTCAGGACTACCTGCAGTCATACCTCCCAACTTTTCAAGAAAGGAAAGAGGGACAAATTATGCGGCGCGCGCAAATTTTGACCACACCCCTAGCCACACCCCTAGCCACACCCCTAGCCACACCCATTTGGCAGTAAGGGTCATTCAGCAGATGTCCCGGACTGTTCATTCATATTCATAGCAGTCAGAATTTTTTTTATATTTCTGTGTCACTATATGACATGTTGCTTATTTGTGCCTATAAATCCGTGAACACATCAGAATAAATGTGCAAAAATACAGCAGAAAAAAATGCAGCATTTACACTACATGTGAACATGAACTAAATGTCCAAGCAAAGTGGATGAGACGTCATGCAATCTCCGCCCCTGGTGCGTGGAAAGACACTGCTGAACTGTGCGGATATGGTGTTTCTTTCTTTATAAGCCTCAGGATTCACATCAGCAACAAACATGTATCAAATAAGGGGACAATGCATAAAAAATACCGCAGACATGCAATAATCAGAGGAGATTGTTATTGCGCTCGTGGCGCAGGCACCTCCAGAAAAAATGCAGCATTTACGCTATGTGTGAACACGGCCTCAGTGATACATTTTTATTACATTTTTTATGAGTTTTAATAAAGAAAAATAATAAATTGCGCCATTTTTTTCCCGCCATTTACCAATCTTCATAAATAATCTGATCGCTGTGTTGTTCAGGTCATTACGATTACAGCGACACCGAATATGTCCGTGTTATTTGCTGATTTGTAATGTTTCTTATTTTATAAAAAAGTGTAATAAAATTATATTATTCTATTTTTTTTATTATTTTTAGTAATTTTATTAGAAGAAAAAAAAAATCCTCTTTTCCTCTCTAGAATACAGGAGATAGAGACACTGCTGTGCACAATGGAGCTGTGGCCTGTGTAATCTACTGTGTAAGAGACTGCATTGTAGGTTCATTTATGTAAAATCCTTCTTCTGACATCATCAATCCTAGTGGCTCAACAGCTAGAGCAGCTAGGAAAGCTAGGAGGCTGCTGGACACAAGTTTTGAACATTGCTGGTTTGAATCCAAGGTGGTGAAGATAAAAAAATAAATTGTATTTGTATTTTTTCCTCATTTCTTTATAGTAGTTTTATGGAAACAAATGAATCTGACTCTTTCCTTCACCTACATTGAGATACAGTATTTATCTGTCTATCTATATATCTATTTATATCTATCCCTCTATCTATCTATCTATCTATCTATCTATCTGTCTGTCTGTCTGTCTATCTATCCCTCTATCTATGATTCTATCTAGGATTCTATCTATCTATCTAGGATTCTATCTATCTATCTAGGATTCTATCTATCTATCTAGGATTCTATCTATCTATCTAGGATTCTATCTATCTATCTATCTATCTATCTATCTATCTAGGATTCTATCTATCTATCTAGGATTCTAACTATCTATCTATCTATCTATGATTCTATCTATCTATCCCTCAATCTATCTATGATTCTAACTATCTATGATGTATGTATCTATCTATTATCTGTCATGTATCTATCATCCATCCCTCTATCAACCATCCATCCCTCCCTCTATCCCTCCATCTATCCCTCCATTCATCCCTCTATTCATCCCTCTATCATCCATCCATCCCTCCCTCTATCCCTCCATTCATCCCTCCATTCATCCCTATATCATCCACCCATCCCTCTATCCCTACCTCTATCCCTCCATTCATCCCTACATTCATCCCTCTATCATCCATCCATCCCTCCCTCTGTCCCTCCATTCATCCCTCCATTCAACCCTCTATCATCCATCCATCCCTCCTTCTATCCCTACCTCTATCCCTCCATTCATCCCTCCATTCATCCCTCTATCATCCATCCATCCCTCCCTCTATCCCTCCATTCATCCCTCCATTCATCCCTCTATCATCCATCCATCCCTCTATCCCTACCTCTATCCCTCCATTCATCCCTCTATCATCCATCCCTCCCTCTTTCCCTCCATTCATCCCACCATTCATCCCTCTATCATCCATCCATCCCTCCCTCTATCCCTAACTCTATCCCTCCATTCATCCCTCCATTCATCCCTCTATCATCCATCCATCCCTCCCTCTATCCCTCCATTCATCCCTCCATTCATCCCTCTATCATCCATCCATCCATCCCTCTATCATCCATCCATCCATCTTTGGAGCTGAATAATCTGCTTCTGGTGTCTCACCTGCAGTATAGAGGTCAAGATAACAAAATCTTCCTATGGGATCAATACAGGCAGTAGCTCAGTGGTAGAGTTGCTGCCTTTGAAACAATGAACTCACAGTTCCACGGGTTTGAATCCTGGCCGCCCCAAAAATCCAGAGCCGAAGGTAATTTAATTTAATTTATTCACTGCTCTGAGGGGAGGAGCCGGGACATCAGCTGTGAGCCGCGAGGCTGCGGGACACACCTCTAAAATCGTGGCAGTCCCACAGAATCCGGAACTGTTGGAAGGTATAAGTCAGTGCAGTGTACGGAGGGCCAGGTTTTTAAGCACGGACAGAGTTTAAAGGAGCGTGTCATTACCTCCATAGTAAAAGAATACAATAGCTGTTTTAAGAGCTGAAACCACTAAATAAGGTCACAGGGAGGGAGATATTGTGGATCAGGTAGGGAATCGGGACCTGTTTAGGGGTTCACAGTCTGGCTTGTGACATCAACCACATTAATACGTTGGTAGTGGCCTTTGCAAATACAAAACAGTACTGTGACATTTTATGCTGCCCGATGCACTAAATGCACCAGCATGTTTCCACAAAATTTAGGAGTTCAAAGCATGGCTTGTGCATACATTGGTAGTGGGCTTGCCAAATACAAAGCAGTAGTACTAGTATTTTGTGCTGCCTGATACACTAAACACATCTCTCCTTATAGGTCTTGGAGGTGCTGGCCTGCTCAGCTGCTAGTTTTTTAACTGCAAAAGAGGACACACATTATCTAGGGACCCCTATGTAAGAGAACACCGTGACGAGGTGTTAGGGCTCTGTTGCATTGATCAATTTAATAGCTAAATTTCTCTTTATTCTTAAGTTCATGGCAGTTATGCAGATTCCATTGTCATATTTTCATTTTTACATATAGTTATTGTATTTTTCATGCCAGTCTTCATACAGCAGTTTCTGCTTTACATTTAGTCCCCTTGCACTGTCACTGGTGTGCAGCCCTTCTCTCTATATTGCTCCCTATTTTAAACTTAACCTTTCCAAAACTGAACTACTTTTATTCCCTCCATCTTCTAACCTCCCTAAATCTGACATCTCCCTCTCTGTGTGTGGTACTACAATAACACCTAGGCAGCAGGCTCGCTGTCCGGGGATTATGCTCAACACCGATCTTTCCTTCAACACTTACAACATCTCTAGAATCTGCGCTTTTCTTACTATGGAAACAAAATCCCCCACCATGGTTCTAATGCACGCCCACCTTGACTACTACATCTCTCTATTAATTTGTCTCCCCGTAACTAGACTCTCTCCTCTAGTCCATCCTTTATATTGCAACCAGGGTCACCTATCTGGCTAACCGTTACTCGGATGCTTCTGCTCTGTGCTAGTCATTGCAGTGGCTGCCCATATATCACATGATCCAATTCAAATATCTTTTTCTCACCCACAAAGCTCTCCACAGTGCGACACCCCTCTACATCTCCACCCTCATCTCTGCCTATCACCCTACCCATTTTCTACACTCTGAAAGCGACTTTCAACTAACATCCACACTAATCCAAGCCTCCCACTCTCGGAACAAAGACTTTTCCTGAGCTGCACCAATCCTTTGGAATGCTCTGCCCCAAGATACCAGAACAAACCACAACTTCTCACAACTTCAGACGCTCCCTAGAAACACATCTTTTTAGGGTGGCCTATCCCACTCCCTAATTGAAATTAATTCAGTCCCTGTACAACTTCTCACAACATAACTCTCCATCAATCTCCACCCAAAAGCACCTTAAAGATTGGATGACTAGTTCGGGCAACCCCATTTCGTTGAGATGGCTGGATTGTCATTGGAAATAATCACCTGTACCTTGCCCTCCCCACCTCATTGTAGATATAAGCTCTCACGAGAAGGGTTGTCTTTTTTTGCTATAAAGATTGTATTTTCTATAACTGTTACTTGTTTGTATATGAATCTCTGAATTGAAGTGCTGCGGAATATATTGGCACTATAGAAATAAAGATTATTATTATTATTATTATTATTACTGGGGTGCTTGCCTGTCATGTGGTTCTGCATACTGGTGGTGCTCAGGTTGCCTTTGCCCTGCTCAACTTGGTATGGCCGCTTCTACAGGTTACAATGTTTTTCTCTAAAGAACGCTAAGAAAAAACTTCCAGACAGTAGTTGAACAACCCCTTGCCCTGACTTGGGCCACAGTGGGGGTGCTCTTTGGATCAGTTGACCCAGTTCTCATGTGGCGCCCCTGACCCGGTCAGGCACCACTGAGTACTGCACCCATGCTGGGACAGTACTTCCAGGTAATCCTAAGGGCCAGAATGAGGTGTGTACGCACAGACACATAGCAACCAGCTCTCCTACACCATTAGATGGGACCCTTGGGCAGTCCCTGGAGGGGTCTGGTCTTCAATTCTTGTCAGGGGGTGGAGCGGAGAGGCTGAGAGCTAAAGTGCAGAGGTTGTCAGGTAAGGAGTGGAGCGAGCCAGTCTGGCAGTGGTGAGCGGCGGTTGCTAAGGGATACGCGCGCGGCCACTAGTCAGACCCTGCGCGGTGTAGTGACAGTTGGCGTGGGAGAACGGTCACGCAGTCAGTCAAACAGTCAGTCAGTACGAGGTTGCCGGTGACTAGGCACGTACAGGTAACAGGTCCCTAGAGCAGACTCCAGTTTAACTATCTGCTAAACCTGCCGGTGAGGGGAACTACAAGTACCTCACCAACCATACAGAGTCCGAGCCTCAGCAGCAACGCAGGGACCCATAAGGAGACAGAGCTTGAAGCCATCTCACCTGGTACACGCTGTCGGCAAACGGGTCAAACACAGGGGAGAAAAGGCAGTTGCGACTCCCTGGATAGACCCCATGGTACTTCAAGTCAGGGGGTTATCCGAACACAGAAGTACTAGGAAGGCGAGCTAACTGGTTACCCTCAGACTGGCCCAAAGGAGCCCCTGGTCCTACCTGGTTCATCACAGCAACGCCCGGGTCAGCTCACAACAACATCTAAGTGAGTAAAAAGCAGTTGAAAGACTTTTGGACTCAGCCTGTGTTATTCCTGGACCCGCTATCCTACTCACCCGAGCCCCTGGGACCTGTCTCACTCACGGGAGGCTAAATCACCTGGCTGCAGACTCCATCAGCCCCAGACACTCATAAAACCTGCAGCGGCGGTCATCCACATCCCTGACCGCAAGCCGTGAGTGACGTCACGACACAAAATAAAACTGACATTACATGTTGCCATATCAAATAAGCTCTGTGGCGTCCCTGAAGAGGCTCAGCATCCCTGGGGCGACTCACTCACTATGAGCAAACCACTATCCATTGGTGTCTGTGTTGGTGCTACATATCCATCTTCCTCTGTGTTGCTGTGCTGACTATGCATGTCAATGGTACAGGTCGGATCTGTGGATTCATCATCAACTACCTTTTCTTCCATCTTATCCTCCTTCCCAGTTGAGATTGTAGGCTGACCTGATGGCAACTGTGTCTCATCATCATCAGCCTCCACCTCTGAAAACAGTAAATCCGTTTCCTCAAAATGGCTTTCTTCTGGCTGTCGGTCATCAAATACCGTATTTTTCAGGCTATAAGACGCACCAGACCATAAGACGCACCCTGGTTTTAGAGGAGGAAAATAAAATTTTAAGCAAAAAATGTGGTCATGACACACTGTTATGGGGCGAGGATCTGCTGCTGACACTGTTATGGGGGTAATGTCCCCAAATTCTCTACTAAGACTACCTCAGCCTGGTAATGATCTTCCTGCCTTGTATATACAGTATATGTCCCTCATCCTGGTATAGCCCCCATCCTGCTATATACAGTCATCCTGGCATATGGCCGCATCCTGCTATATAACCCATCCTGGCATATGGCCCCATCCTGCTATATACCTCCATCCTGCTATATACCCCCATCCTGCTACATACCCCCATCCTGCTCATACTCTACTCCCATCCTGCTCATAACATACCCCCATCCTGCTCATATACCCCCATCCTGCTATATACCCCTATCCTGCACATATACCCCTATCCTGCTCAAATACTCCCATCCTGCTATATACCCTCATCCTACTCATATACCCTGATCCTGCTCATATACCCCAATCCTGCTCATAATATACCCCCATCCTGCTATACACCCCCATCCTGCTATACACCCCCATCCTGGTATACAGCCCGCATCCTGTGGCACATAAAAAAAAATAAACATTCATACTCACCTTAACTCACTCCCTGCAGCATCGCTCCTCCTCCGTCTGTGCCAGCAGCAGCGCTGGAATGTGGAGCCGGCCACGGTCCCTGCAACATCGCGATGTCCTCCTGTCTGTGACGGCTGCGTGTGGACACGTGCGTACAGCGATGATATCATGGCTGTGAGCACCGCTAGTCTCCACCCAGCCACGGCCGGCAGACAGGAGGACATCGCAGTGCTGCAGGGATCGTGGCCGATGAGTGTACTGATTCACTGCACCCCATGCTGATGAAGATGCGCGGGGAGCAGTAAATACAGCCGCACATGATCACTCCAGGATGTAGTTGCCAGGGGTGATCATGCGGGCAGGCTGTTTAATATGCTCACAACCCCGTCCATCATCCCACCCACCTGTCAGCGCTGGCTTCAGCGCTGAGAGATGATGGGCGGGATGATTGGCGTGCATATTAAATGAGCGGGTCCGCATGGTCACGACAGGCTGCTGCAGCTTGCTCATGCCCCCGATGACCCGCTCCATTGCAGCACCTTCATTCCCCGCAGCCCTACATTCAGACTATAAGACGCACCCCCCACTTTCCCCCAACATTTGGGGGGAAAAAAGTGCGTCTTATAGTCCGAAAAATACGGTACTTGCACATCAACGCACACCACCTCCTCATATCCCTCTTCAATGCTGCAGAGTGAGAGGCCAGAGCCAACTAAAGGATACACACAAAACAGAACTTCAGAGTGGCCAAGCTTAGGGTCATATGTCTCTAGGATGGGGATTGGATGGGCCAGCCTTCTGTTTATCCACAGTAGACTGTGGTCATGGAAGATTTGTTGCTGCTTGAAAAATGTGAAGAGGCCTTGTTGTCTGCCATACAGGACAGAATGTTCTCTCGCTCTTCTGGCTTCCATACACATTTACGTTCCAGACCGGGAAATTTGGCAAGGAACCTAGTGGATGCATCAAGCTTCTTCAGACCTGACACAGACTCAGTGCCATGTCGCCCACCACTAACAACACCATGCCCACATCCACGTCCCTATCCCTTAACAAGTGTTTTTTTTGTCATTTTTGGGTTTTAGTTCCATATTTGCAGATGTTGATGGCCCAAGCCAAGCAAACTATGACCCAAAAAATATTGTTGACAAAGTACCTGTGAGTACTTTGTACCAGGCAGGCCAAAATGCTAGTAGTACTGTTTTGTATTTGGCAAGCACACTAACAATGTATTAATGTGGCTGATATGGATGGCACAAGCGAGGCTGTGACCCCCTACAATGGGTGCATTGTAAACTGCTATGGAATAAGTATTCTACTATTTGAGTCGCAATGAGGGAGGGATGGTCCAATTGTATAAGTAATCTCAGTCCCTCCAAAACGTATGTTACAAGACAACTTGAGCGCCCTCAGGTCAAAGAACAACATACCAACGGGCACGTTCTAACTGGCCTTGTAAAATGCTAGGAAATAGCTAACTAGGAATTATGTATGAGAGAAGGACCTAGAAAATGTATATGTCTGGGCCATCCCAATTGTAACACTAAAAAAGAGCCAAAATACTATGTGTGACCAAAGGCTAAAAGGAATATTTATTTTTTCTTCGGTTTATTTTGCCTTCTATACAATTTTTTTACCTTTTTGATCTGTAAAATGCAATTTAGGTTAGGTTTGGTAGATGTTCTTGTGCATCTGTAAAAGTGGCGTAATACTATGACATCCTTATTCCCTGAAGCCATTTGTGAGTCAGAAATGCATGCAGCCATATTCACCAGGCTCTTCCCATTCAGTTTCATCACTTTCCCATCCATTTCATTTTTCCTCCAGCCCCCAGACCTTTGTTGGGTCCAACAGAAAATTACTTGCATTTCCCTTTGGAACGAATATGCAAGTATTACAAAGTACTCGTTACGAGTATAGGGATTGCAAATTTACGGTACTCGCTCATCTTTAGTGTAGGCATCTTGCTCTGAGACACCTGCCACTACAGACATGACAACTTGAAGAGTCAACTAAAAGTTTCCATATTGCCAAAAACTGTGGGCAGACATCAAAACAGTATCATCAATTGCCACAGAGTACCCATAGTGTCTTTTCAGAGCAGTGTGGCATAGGTCATGCACCGAACAAGGTGTTGCCCATCATTTACATTTTTCAAATCAAGAGGTAGGTGGATGATTGACAGGTGTATGTCTCTCTCCTTTTCGCATTTCATCTCTTTCTTTTTTCTTGTGTCCTTCTTCTTTTCTCTTTTCCTTCCTCTTTCTTGCTCTCTTACTCTCTTTCTCCTTTTTCCCTTTCTTCCTCACATTACTCCCATTTTCACTTTCCTCCAATTCACGTATATCTCACCACAATATATTTTTGTCAGCCGTCTTACATTACACACATTCCTAATATATACATATTGTTATGTTTTTATACATACATCTCACAGATTATTTTTTGTATGTTCTTTCTGTATATCCTTTTGTGATGCCATGATGAGATTTGTAATCTCTTTGTTATACCCTGTTTTATTTAGTATCATTGTGTCCCTGATGAAGCCTCTTCTATGAGCCGAAGCGTAGGACAGAACCGTTCTATATGAATTGTTACATATGCTTGTTACATATGGTTTCCTTCACACCAATTTAAGAGCAAAATCCTCGTTTTATCCCACGACGAGTAAAGGCCACCATATTAAGACCTTCTGTGATTTAGTTTTAAATGATTTTAAGAATCTTGATCTGGATACTACTGATTATCACAGGAAACCTAATTTGAGTAAGGCGGAGAAAGCTGCCCTCACCAAACTTAAAGGGAACCTGTCATCAGAAATTTAGCTATAAACCAAAAAGTTTCCCCCTCTGCAGCTCCTGGGCTGCATTCTAGGAAGCTTCCTATAGTTTTTGTGGCCCCTTTTATTGCAAAATAAATACTTTAGAAATTTGTACCTTTTCGTATACAAATTTCTTAAATCTTCCATGGGGGCGGGCTGCCTGATGTACGTTGCTGTCCTCCTGCCGATTTACGCCGCCCCCGAACGCTGAATTTCAAACCTCAGGACGCTGCCCCTGGGTGCCCGTGGTCCTGCGCATGCGCTGTGCTACTGTAGCGGTGCCGTGAACTGCGTGCACGTGTGATCGCTGGTGACGCTTTGCGCGGGCACCGACTGCTCCGTCCGCTCCTCCCATCTATTTCCTGCTGCTCAGCAGGATGGGAAGGAGGTGACGTCCGGTCATCTGGCCAGCGAGCGCTTGCGCAGAACGCTGGAGGAATAGGCGAAAGTGCGGTCACGAGGTTATGGGCGGCACTTGCTGATGACACTCACAGCGCCGCCCATAACCTCGTGCCCGCGCAAAGCGTCACAAGCGGTTACACGTGCACGCAGTGCACGGCACCGCTACAGTAGCACAGCGCATGCGCGGGACCACGGGCGCCCAGGGGCGGCGTCCTGAGGTTTGAAATTCAGCGTTCGGGGGCGGCGTAAATCGGCAGGAGGACAGCAACGTACATCAGGCAGCCCGCCCCCAAGGAAGATTTAAGAAATTTGCATACGAAAAGGTACAAGTTTATAAAGTATTTATTTTGGAATAAAAGGGGCCTCAAAAACTATAGGAAGCTTCCTAGAATGCAGCCCAGGAGCTGCAGAGGGGGAAACGTTTAGGTTTATAGCTAAATTTCTAATGACAGGTTCACTTTAAGAAAAATACTGATATTGTAATACGGTCGGCTGATAAAGGAGGCGGTATTGTGATCCAAAATAGGCAGGATTATATTGCAGAAGCAACAAAAATTCTCTCAAATCCCTTGCAATATTGCAAGTGTGATATGGTGCAATATGAGAAGGCACTCTCAGAGTATAATGATCTCATACTGGAAGCGAGTAATAACAATATAATTAATGACAAAGAGAAAAAACATTTTTTGCAGATTAAAAACCCGAAAATGGCATTTATGTATCACCTCCCCAAAATTCATAAAGACCTGGTCAATCCTCCAGGGAGACCTATCATTTCGGGGATTGATGCACTGACTTCCAATTTGGCAGCTTATCTTGACGAGATTATGCATGTACATGTATTGAAACTTACCAGTTATTTGAGGGACTCGGCACATCTGATTACATTGATCAAAGATATACAATGGAGGGATTCTTACTATTTCCTTACTATGGATGTTTCTGCTCTTTACTCGAATATCGATCATGAACTTGGTTTAGAATGTTTCTCACTTTTTATTGATAGTGACTCAAGACTTCCGCGTATACAAAACATTTTTATTCTGCAGAGTATGGGTTTTATTATAAAGAATAATTTGTTTACTTTTTTGGATGTTTTGTACCAGCAGACCCTTGGGACCGCGATGGGTAGTAAAGTAGCACCTACATATGCTAACTTATTTATGGGGATTTTTGAGTCTATTTTTATCTATAACTCTATTTTTAAAAACTGCATTGTATTTTATAAAAGATATATAGACGACCTGTTCTTGATCTGGAATAATAGTGATGATAATATTTCTGAATTTATTACACATATTAATAATAACAGTTGGGGTTTGGTTTTCTCACCATGTATGGACAATAATACCATTGATTTTTTGGATCTTACTATCTCACATAAAGAGAACCATATAATCACGAAAACCTTTTTTAAAAAAGTTGACACAAATGGCTATATACACTATAATAGTAGCCATTATAATAAATTGCTTCTTAATATACCCAAAAACCAATATAGGAGAATCAGAAAAAATCAGTCGCTTCTGGTTCTGGCTTCAGGGTCTGAGTACCCCCCTGTGTGCTCCGGTTTCCGAGTCGGTTCCCTGAGTCAGTACTAGTGGGCTACAACCCTCTCCCGGTCCACCTCGGTTCCACCGAGCCGTCTTCCTGACTCCTGCAGATGGAGACCGCCGTCTGCCTCCTAGCCAAAGGCACCAGGGCTCCTACCTTGGTACCTGTCAGTTTTCATTCAGGCCTGAGACACAGGCCTCACCTCCACTCTCCTTGAACTCTACAATTCTACTGCCCTTTCCCCGCCCCGGGCCGCCTAAAACTCTTAGGTGGGCGTCTTCCAAATGCCTGGTTCCGTCCCCTGGTGTGTCTATCAAGCCCTTAGGTTGTGACTAGGGTTTTAAAGGTTGGATGATGTCACCTGTGAGGGAAGGGTGTTGTGTGGGGCCCTATTTAGTGACTAACTGGCCCGGCCAGGGCATCACACTGCCGCTGAGGGGAGCTAGTTCAAGTCCCGTCCCCAATGGTGCTGCCTGGTGATCTATGACCTGCCTCCTGGCACTAAATTTACTTCTCTGTTGGTCCCGGTAGTATGGAACTAGCCAACCCCCAAGTGGGCGACCATATTCCACTCAGGCTGACCACTGGTGTGTCTGGTTGGTGTGGTGCAGAGTGTACCTAGGATTTTAATCAGCTGATGTAGGCAACAACATATAGTTGGGGACCCATAACCAAGAAGGAGGTGGATATTGCACTGGAGGGCAGATTGCACAATACCTTGTGATGACCTGATAGTCCAGGGGCGTCACACAGACACTCACACTGAAGATAAACCAGAGCCTCTGTGCATCACAGTCTCTACAAGGGAGCCCGTGCAGTTGTCCGCTCCCACCGGTGTCACTTGATAGCCTGGACCCTGCCTCCGTGCACAATTTTAGTTGTCTGTTGTTGCCCCTTGGCATGAAGATGTTGGGGCCCCGCTATCTGTGTGTAGGGCAGCGGTGCTCTTGATGGCTGGCACTTGGGATTTCAATTGGGCTGCTTTTTTATGGAGAATCCTATCCCCCGCGTTGTGCTGATGCCTTCAATCTCTGAGCTCTTAGGGAAATTCATGAAGATACTCTCCCTCCCAGGTTAATAATCAGGACGGATGAACCTGCTACTGACCTAGGGACCTTTACCCCGCCATTCTCGGTACCGGTCAGTTCTTTTGGGGTTCTGATGCTGACAGTCCTCCTAGACTATGTACGTCGCACTCTTTCCAATCTCAATGCCACCGGTCCCCGACTCCTGTGGTCCCGGACCACCGTCTGTAACCCATCCTTGGTCTCGCTCCCTGGGAGCTACTACTCCCAGCTCCTCAGTCTTTGAGGGCTACTCTCAACTCTCCAACTTCCCCTGAACTCTCTGGAACTTCCCTCCTACCAGTCTACCTGACCCCTAGGTGGGTGGCCCTACTCCAGCTTGACTATCCCACTGGTGTGTCTGACAGGTTTGATGTGAGGTGTGGTTGGGATTTGTAGTGCTGATGATGTGACACCGGTTATTGGGAACCTGGAACCATGGGGGTTGGGTCCTGCACCCTGGGGGACAAGATGTAATTCCCTGTAACACCCTGATATATTCAGGGGCGCTACAATACCCATATCTACCTCTCTGGGAAGATCTCATGGCAGTGGGGACATTGGTTTCAGTCAATACCATAAGTAACGTACTCCACCGCAATGGTCTCCGTTCCAGACGAGCCCGTAAGGTACCTTTACTTTTAAAGCGTCATGTCAAGGCTCGTCTACAGTTTGCTCATGATCACTTGGAGGACTCTGAGACAGACTGGTTCAAGGTTCTCTGGTCTGATGAGACTAAGATCGAGATCTTTGGTGCCAACCACACACGTGACGTTTGGAGACTGGATGGCACTGCATATGACCCCAAGAATACCATCCCTACAGTCAGGCATGGTGGTGGCAGCATCATGCTGTGGGGCTGTTTCTCAGCCAAGGGGCCTGGCGATCTGGTTCGCATCCATGGGAAGACATCACGGCCTACCTGGAGATTTTGGCCAAGAACCTCCGCTCCTCCATCAAGGATCTTAAGATGGGTCGTCATTTCATCTTCCATCAAGACAACGACCCAAAGCACACAGCCAAGAAAACCAAGGCCTGGTTTAAGAGGGAAAAAATCAAGGTGTTGCAGTGGCCTAGTCAGTCTCCTGACCTTGACCAAATAGAAAACTTGTGGAAAGAGCTCAAGATTAAAGTCCACATGAGACACCCAAAGAACCTAGATAACTTGGAGAAGATCTGCATGGAGGAGTGGGCCAAGATAACTCCAGAGACCTGTGCCGGCCTGATCAGGTCTTATAAAAGACGATTATTAGCTGTAATTGCAAACAAGGGTTATTCCACAAAATATTGTTGGTTGAATAATAATTGACCCACACTTTTATGTTGAAAATTTATTAATATTTAACTGAGCAACATAACTTGTTGGTTTGTAAGATTTATGCATCTGTTAATAAATCCTGCTCTTGTTTGAAGTTTGCAGGCTCTAACTTATTTGCATCTTATCAAACCTGCTAAATCTGCAGGGGGTTGAATACTACTTGTAGGCACTGTATATATATATATATATATATATATATATATATATATATATATTACATCCCGCTTTCCCGATAGCAGAGTCCACTGCCTTGATGTAATTCCACCTCCAATTTGGAAATATGTCCAGAATCTGTCCTTTCCTCAACACTGAATCTACTAAAATGCTAGTGCATGTGTAAGGGCCCAGGGACAGAGGACCTCAAATGTTCTATATGTCACAGTTGCTGTTCTGGCACAAGGTTGCAGGGGCTATATTCCCTGGGTGGTCTACAAGGCCCTGATGTTCCCTGCTATCCACCCCCCACAGTCTCCACAGCTGATGGACAGTCCACAGACACGGTTTTGCTTTAATACAGCGGGAACAAAGGAAAACACGGAATTTACAGTAGGTTTCACGGTCTTTTGTGGGTAGGCCACAGCAAATACAGCTTGGTGTTGAATGCTGAAGTGTAATTAGGGTTCTGTAGCTTTAAGAGCACAATTTGCTTCAGATTTAATACTGGTATGCCTTTAGAAGCAGGTTCGGAGTCTCTTGAGCTTAGCGGGTAGATATAATAAGATTTTAGAGACCTGGAGTCCTAGGGTTAATTTCACTGCTACTTCAGACACGTGCAGTACATGTAAGCAAATGTAGATAGTTGCCCAGCTCGCTACGGGGACCGGACGGCTTGTGCGTGGACAATGGCATGAAGGCCACTAATATTTCAGTGGGGTGGGAGACCCTCAAACTTTCCCAATCTGCGTGCAGTAGGATCTTGTATATAATTAGTATGCCCTACTGTCTGAAGAGATGCACCATGTATATCTGGCCAGTGAGGATTCATGATAGGAAGGCTTCACAATATTGGCTGTAAAAGTCAGTAAATGGTGAAATTCTAGGCCTCTGGCCTAGCAGGAGTCTTGTGGTGAAGAGAAACTCCACATAATGTCTTCCCTCAGAGGAGACTCAGCCAGAACCAGCTCATTACAGTTCTTTCCAGACAGAGGCTGGAGAATAGCTCCACCTATTGAGCCATGTGACCAAGAACTAGCCAATAGGATAACACCCAATGAACACTTCAGATTCTTACAGTTTTCACCAGTAGATGGTGCTAGAACACAACAAATGAAAAATGCTTTACTTATAACATATAGCATAATATTACATATAAGTGAATGTGCTTAAAGAAACAGACACAATCTGGACCGGGCTCTACATACTCCCCCTCTGAAGGTGAGCCGTCCTCGGCGATTGTGCGAGTGGAGGACTGCTAAGAAAGGAAGGAAATATATATTTAAGGCACAGTAACAATATTGCAAGAATATGCAGCCAGACGGAAGAACAATAGGCAATGAACAAATGCAAAACATGAATGTGGTAGTGCCAATATGAGATAGAGTCTCTTTCCGCAATATACTATTGTCCATATGAAAGGCTCTGGAAAGGCACTTTAGTGGCAACAAACAGTCCATAGGTCCATGGCTGTATACAGATAATTGTGCAAATAATAAACAATGTGCTTGGTATTACCCAGGTGCAGAGGCTTAAACATTACTAAACTGACAATTCAGCTAAATAAATAAACACAAGATTATATACTCATGGAAAAGGATATGACCTTTTAGTCTCTGTAGCGGGCTGGAAGTGTTCCTTTTGTGCTTCGCTCTGAACGCCTCAACACTTGATGTTCCTCTTGAGCAGGAAGGATATTGTTTGCTGGATCAGGTGAAGTTGGCAGAGAAGCAGCAACTGGAGCAGGAACCGAGACAGAGTCATATTGATAGCATGGAAGGATAAATTGAGTGTTGTAGAGAGATTCTTCCACAGTAGGTTGTCTGGCTGGTGTTTCCATTGCAGGAATTGGTGTGTAGACCGGCATGACTTGTGGAGGAGGTAATGACATCACTAGTAGATCCTCTTTGGTGCATAGCTTCATGCGGTTCCTGTGCATCATCTTTGGGGCCATTCCGGGTTTCTTCACTTCATAGACATCTGACTCAGGATATGGGATAGCTGTAACTGTGCATGGCTCTGCTTCCCAGAGTGAATCAAGTTTTCCTGTACGGTGGTACTTCTTTAGCCATACCTTGTCTCCAACTTGAAGTGGGGAAGCATTAGCTCTTTGATTGTAGCTCTCTTCTTGTTGACGGTGAGCTTCACCCATGCGATAATCAACAATCTGTTGGGCTTCGTGTATTCTTCGCTGATGCTCTGAGACCCAATCAGTTTTTGGCAGGGGATTGATCACATCAGGGACTTGGATTCCAAGAGAACGATCTTTTGGGAGCTGACCTTGTCTTCCAAACATCAGATAATATGGCGAGTACCCTGTAGAACAGTGGACAGTATTGTTGTAGATTTCCACTAACTCGTCAAGCAATTGAGGCCATTCAGCTTGTTTGGTAACAGATGCTGTTCGCAGCATATTGATGAAGGTCTGGTTGACTTTCTTGCAGAGGCCATTCCCTTGGGGATGATAGGCGGTTGTTCTCAGCTTTTTGCATTCATGGAAATGGCAGAGTTCTTGAAATAATTGTGACTCAAAGGCAGATCCACGATCTGTGAGGACTGCTTCAGGGCAACCGTAATGTCTCACATATTCATGGTAGAAGGTGATAGCTGTAGTCCGAGCTGTAAGGTCTTTTACTGGCACAACAGGAACCCACTTAGTATAGTGAGCCACCATGGTTAAGGCATACGTGTAGCCTGAACGAGTTGGTGCTAGCTTCACATGATCAAGAGCGACTAGCTCGTTTGGTTTCTGAGAATGGATTGGATGAAGAGGAGCTCTGGCATCTTTCTTACTGACTTTAGTGAGGTTGCAGGCTGGACATTCACTACACCAATTTTCTATGTCTGACCGCATCCCAATCCAATAGAAGCGTTGGCGTATGGTGGCTTCAGTTTTGTGCACGCCAAAGTGCCCAGACTGGTCGTGGTAAGCATCAAGAACAATTCTAGCATCTCGGCGTGGGATTAGAATCTGATGTAGCCTTTCACCTGAAACCGGGTCTAGGGTATTGCGCAGGATCAAGCCCTTTTGAATGAAGAGTCTTTTGCGCTGTCTCCAGAGACGATTAAGCTCAACATCAGGACATCTTCTGCGTCGTCTGACAGGTATTCTCCCAGTAGTCAGGTAATCATAGATCTTACCTAGGACATGAGACTCATTTTGAAGAGTTTGCCATCTCGATGGATCTTGGCATAGGACAGGTTTCTGTTGAGGAACTTCATCAGTTTGTGTAGAAGCAACAGCATTCTGTGTAGCAAACCTTTGATAGAAGGGAGGCATCTCAACATCTTCCCACAGATCTTCCTCAGGAGGCTCTTCTCCTTCGGGCAAATGGGATTACACATCGGCATTGATGTTGATCTTGCCACTGCGATACTTAATATCAAAGCAAAAGTTCGCCAATCTTGCAGCCCATCTCTGTTCAAGAGCACCTAGCCGTGCAGTATTAAGATGAGAGAGAGGATTATTGTCCGTATAAACTGTGAAGGGTGTAGCAGCGAGGTAATCTTTGAACTTCTCGGTGACTGCCCACACGAGAGCTAGCAACTCTAACTTGAATGAACTGTAATTGCTATCATTTTTCTCTGCACCTTTCAAGCTTCGGCTGGCATATGCAATGACTCTCTCTTTGTCATCCTGGACTTGTGATAGTATCGCTCCGAGGCCTTGGTAGCTGGCATCCATGTAGAGACGGAAAGGATGGCGGTAGTCAGGGTACGCCAGTATTGTAGGTGAAGTCAATAGACTTTTCAACATCTGAAAGGCAGTTTCTTGATGCTCAGACCAATTAATTGGAAGTCTTCTGTCATAGTTTTCTCTAGGGCAACTAGCAGCTCTGTAAGAGGTTCTGCTATTTGCGCAAAATGAGGTATGAAGCGGCGGTAGTAGCCCGCAAAACCTAGAAAACTTCTGACTTCTTTGAAGGTTCTTGGGGTGTCCCAGTTGTTCACAGCTGAGATCTTTTCAGGATCAGGCTGGATACCTTTGTCACTTACAACATGACCAAGGTAGTTGACCTTCGGCTTGAGCAGATGGCACTTTGACGGTTTTAGTTTCAGTCCATGTTCAATGAGTACCTGGAATACTTCTGCAAGGTGGCATAGGTGATCTTCATAAGTGCGAGAGTATACGACAACATCATCAAGATATAACAGAACGCTCTGGAAGTTGAGGTGACAAAGACATCTTTCCATGAGTCGCTGAAATGTAGCAGGGGCGTTGCATAACTCAAACGGCATACCGTTAAACTCAAAGAGTACCATTGGGGTGGTGAAAGCTGTCTTCTCTCTATCCTCAGGAGCCATGGGTACTTGCCAGTAACCGCTGGTTAAGTCGAGAGTGGAGAAGTACAGTTAGGTCCAGAAATATTTGGACAGTGACACAATTTTCGCGGGTTGGGCTCTGCATGCCACCACATTGGATTTGAAATGAAACCTCTACAACAGAATTCAAGTGCAGATTGTAACATTTAATTTGAAGGTTTAAACAAAAATATCTGATAGAAATTGTAGGAATTGTACACATTTCTTTACAAACACTCCACATTTTAGGAGGTCAAAAGTAATTGGACAAATAAACCAAACCCAAAAAAAAAATTTTTATTTTCAATATTTTGTTGCGAATCCTTTGAAGGCAATCACTGCCTTAAGTCTGGAACCCATGGACATCACCAAACGCTGGGTTTCCTCCTTCTTAATGCTTTGCCAGGCCTTTACAGCCGCAGCCTTCAGGTCTTGCTTGTTTGTGGGTCTTTCCGTCTTAAGTCTGGATTTGAGCAAGTGAAATGCATGCTCAATTGGGTTAAGATCTGGTGATTGACTTGGCCATTGCAGAATGTTCCACTTTTTTGCACTCATGAACTCCTGGGTAGCTTTGGCTGTATGCTTGGGGTCATTGTCCATCTGTACTATGAAGCGCCGTCCGATCAACTTTGTGGCATTTGGCTGAATCTGGGCTGAAAGTATATCCCGATACACTTCAGAATTCATCCGGCTACTCTTGTCTGCTGTTATGTCCTCAATAAACACAAGTGACCCAGTGCCCTTGAAAGCCATGCATGCCCATGCCATCACGTTGCTTCCACCATGTTTTACAGAGGATGTGGTGTGCCTTGGATCATGTGCCATTCCCTTTCTTCTCCAAACTTTTTTCTTCCCATCATTCTGGTACAGGTTGATCTTGGTCTCATCTGTCCATAGAATACTTTTCCAGAACTGAGCTGGCTTCATGAGGTGTTTTTCAGCAAATGTAACTCTGGCCTGTCTATTTTTGGAATTGATGAATGGTTTGCATCCAGATGTGAACCCTTTGTATTTACTTTCATGGAGTCTTCTCTTTACTGTTGACTTAGAGACAGATACACCTACTTCACTGAGAGTGTTCTGGACTTCAGTTGATGTTGTGAACGGGTTCTTCTTCACCAAAGAAAGTATGCGGCGATCATCCACCACTGTTGTCATCCGTGGACGCCCAGGCTTTTTTGAGTTCCCAAGCTCACCAGTCAATTCCTTTTTTCTCAGAATGTACCCGACTGTTGATTTTGCTACTCCAAGCATGTCTCCTATCTCTCTGATGGATTTTTTCTTTTTTTTCAGCCTCAGGATGTTCTGCTTCACCTCAATTGAGAGTTCCTTAGACCGCATGTTGTCTGGTCACAGCAACAGCTTCCAAATGCAAAACCACACACCTGTAATCAACCCCAGACCTTTTAACTACTTCATTGATTACAGGTTAACGAGGGAGACACCTTCAGAGTTAATTGCAGCCCTTAGAGTCACTTGTCCAATTACTTTTGGTCCCTTGAAAAAGAGGAGGCTATGCATTACAGAGCTATGATTCCTAAACCCTTTCTCCGATTTGGATGTGAAAACTCTCATATTGCAGCTGGGAGTGTGCACTTTCAGCCCATAATATATATATATATATATATATATATATATATATATATAATTGTATTTCTGAACATGTTTTTGTAAACAGCTAAAATAACAAAACTTGTGTCACTGTCCAAATATTTCTGGACCTAACTGTATGCAGCTGAGCCAAGAGCAGTGATGGATTCCTCAATCCGTGGGAGAGGATAGGCATCTTTGTGTGTAACGTTATTCAACTTCCGGTAGTCGACACAAAATCTGATGTTACCATCCTTCTTTTTCACCAGGACAATGGGTGCAGCCCACGGGCTTTGACTTTCTCGGATGACTTCAGAATCCTTCATCTCCTTTAACAGCTTCTTTACTTGTTGATAGTTAGCAGGAGGTACTGGACGATGTCTTTCTTTGATAGGAGGATGATCACCTGTCTTGATCTTGTGCTGGATCAGAGTAGTTTTGCCGAAGTCAAGAGGGTGCTTGCTGAAAGCTTGGCTGTGCCGCTTAGCAAGTTTAGTTACACCATTGATGTATTCCATAGGAGTGTTAGCATCTCCAACATTAAGTTCATTCCACCAGAAGGTAATGGGTGTATTAGAGCCTTTGGGAGTGGCTTTTAATGACTTTTGATGAGCAAGTGTCTCTTCATCTAGGGTGTCTTCTGGATCAAGGCTATACAGTTGAGCAACTGAATTAAACTTGTATAGCTCGATGGGCGCATCACTTAGGTTGATTAGCCGTACTGGTACTCTACCGTTTGAGATGGTGACAATACTTCTGGCAGCTTTTACCAGGCGCTGTCTTTCAATCTGGATGGAGTCAAGAAGAGCTACATAGTCCTCGTTGTCAATTCCTGGTCGAGCTCGACACCAGACTAGAGTTTCGCTGTTGGCTGACAGGGTAACTGGTCGTGCGTCGGTGATACGAACATGGCAGATCTCACCTTTACTGTTGGCAAACTTCTGTTGGGCGCAAAGCACTTTGATAGTCCGCTGAACAGCTTGCCTGTAAGTGGGAGAAGCAGAAGGGAGAGAAGCATGCAAGGCAGCGAGCAATTCAGTAAACACATGGCGAATGACATTCATGCCTAACACTACTGCTGTTGTATCTCCCTCAGCCTCAGTAACAATTACACCTTCACCTGGTAACTTGCGATCACCAATTTGGATTGTGGGTTCCCAGTAGCCTAGATGGAAAATAGGCTGACCATTACTTGCAATTAAGTCTAACTTTGCTTTACCCACTGGATTCAGGAGATCAAAGTCCCAAATCTTTTCAAAGGCTTCTCACTCAATTGTGGTGACTTGTGAACCAGTGTCCACTAAAGCTTCTAGAGGTACACCATCGATCCATATGGTTATATACGGGCATTTGGAGATGAACCAGGAAATCCATTGTGATTGTCCCTTTGGGCCCTTGGATTCAGCTCCCAAGGGGCGGCCCTTGGCCTCGGGGGTGGCCCGTTTAACTTATAACATTGATACTTGTAGTGTCCAAGACGCTCACAATAAGTACAGTACACACAATCACCAGATGGAGGCCTTCCAGGAGGGGGCCTATCAGGACTCGGCCTACTAGAACGTGGCTCTGGGGAAAATGTCCGGTTTACAGATGATTCACATTATGCAGGGGGTTGGCCTTTTAGATCCTTTAAGGCTTGGCATACAGATTCAAGGACTTGGACAAGTGCATCTGTGCTAGGAGGTGCATGACTGAGAGTAGGGGCTTGCACAGACTGTGTGGAGTGCATAGGGGAAACAGGTGAAAAAGGAGATATAGTAGAAATTCCAGCAGCAAGGTCTGAGGAACGAGGCACAAGAGCATAGCTGGTACAAGGTGAGTCAGTACCCACTACTCGCAGGGCTAGAGCTTTAAAGTCTAAGAAAGTCATGTTTGGATTTTGTGCTGCTAGCATGCGGAGTTGACTTTGTACTAGCCTGGAGTCCAAACCTTCTATGAATCTGTCAGTGATTATGTTTTCTGCAGCAGCAGGATCTACAGTGTCTATTTGCTGTAAAGCCCTGTAGGCAGACTGAAGGGCTAGTGCGTAGTCCCTAAGAGTCTCACCTGGTCCCTGACATTGGTTGTAAAATTTGAGACGAACCTCGGTGGGTGATTGGCGCTCAAATTCTTTTCTAAGGCGGGTGAGGATCTGTTCTACATTGGTTTTCTCGGTAGATGGCCAGGAACGGACTTCCTCAGCAGCTGGTCCATCAAGCTGTCCCAGGAGAAGTTGTACCTGCTGATGGGGAGAAAGTGAGAAAAGCTCAAGAGAATACATAATCTTTTCTTTGAACCCAGCAAATGTATGAGGATCTCCTCTGAAGCTTGGGAGACTAGAGGTTCCAATGAAGAATGGCATGCTGGTAGCCATGACAGGGGCTGGAACTGGGTTGGCGGCATTAGCCCGTTACACTGGAGCACTAGCTGATGATGATGATGATGATACAGAGTTAACAAAGTAAGTGCAAGAATCCGGCACACAAATAAAGTTGATTCCAGAGATGATATTTTGTTTCAAAATATTTTTTATTACTATTCTTTTCTTGTGGGGGTATCAAAGAAAGAAATGCGAAAATAAGTCCAACGTATCGACCAAAACCATCGGTCTTTTTCAAGGACTGTGAGATATAAAACGATATAAAAGAACAAACAATTACATGAAGTAAATATAATAAGCAATATTCAGTCACAATGAGAACTGTTTCCATATAAAAAAACAAAAGTAAATCACTCGATAGTGAGAGGAAAAACTGGGATTACAATAAATTTTTCCCACAAGAAGTTACAATAGTTACAATAGTTATGAAAATGAACACATTATTTCATTTCAGAAGATATTTATACATCATAGTTATAGTAAGGAGAAAAGGAATGTTACTACGGAGTTTACTGGGTATCAAAAAAACGAACCTCAAGGGGTTGTAGTATAGCGTATATCACGTAGAATGATCACTCGCATATATTTAATACACTCTTAAAGAGCCTATAACCAAAAAAGGAATAAATTAGGAAAGTGGTATGAATGATATAAGGTACATTAGTGGAGATGCGATCATATGAGTTATTGAGAACAGAGGGGATGATAACATCAAAGGGGGTAGATGTAATTACCTTAATACCCTCACATAAATGGTAGGATGATAAACGTCTTCTTATCTAACTTGTTTGGATGCTGTATGATCAATGACACAAATGTTATACATATGATATATTTCATTACAAGGAACATGACATGGTAGATTAGATGTGTTTATATAAAAAGTATATATATACGTACATGGTCATCTGACCATCTGAGATAGGAGAAAATAGTGTCTCCAACGTCTCTTATAAAAGTGGGATTGTGGGCAAAGGCAGCACCTAGCATTCAAAAAAATCCACAAGTTTGAACATCTGTGGCTAATAATCGGAAACATGCAATGTATAGGAGGAAAATACAAGGTAGATAGCTGTCACATTACCAACTGACCTATCAATATAATGGCATTATCTGTATAAACGAAAAACAGGGAAAAAAAATCACCTGTAAAAGGAGAATGTCTATTGCTGAGGCAAAAAGCCTAAGGTAAGTACAATAAGGCACCTAGGTATGAATAAAGCATGGTGTTATAACAGATCAGCCAAAAAGACATTGTGCTGTTGGCTAAAATGATATAGCGCTTACCCAGAGGGTGAAACTATGGAATAAGGTCCTGGGTATGATCATGGGGCCTGTGTACAGAAAAACGATTAAGGGTTAAGTGCCAAAACTACATGTCAGACCACAGGGGCCTAGCTGTGATCATACCTTGTGCCTGTTCCTCGTGGTCGCAGTATTAGGAGGTGCCTGTAGGTAGTGGGTGACCTGCCATGTGTGGTTTATAAAGGCTGTGATGTGAAGCCGTCTGAACACTTCCTGTGTGTGAGTGGTGTGGAATGAGGCGTGGAACGCATAACGCGCAGGCGCCCCCGGGGAATCCGGAGGACGAATGCGCGGAAGGCGGGAACCACGCGTCATAGTGAAAGGAGGTGACGACAAGTGGAACGCATATCGCGCATGCGCCGCCCAGCTATCGGGCAGCACACGCGCAGCAGGCAATCCACATAGCGTGTGTGATGACAGGGCGGTGGATGGGGCGCATACCGCGCAAGCGCAGCCCATCCTTGGGCAGCGCGTGCGCAGCAGGCAACACAACCACGGTGTGCATGGCATGGAGAAGGAGTGTGATGAGAAGATGGGATAAGTCTCATGCATGCATCACCAGATAACTGGCGGCGCATGCGCAAAAGTAAACCACCTATATAGAATGGGGAAAAAAAGGCAACATATACAGGTATAATCATAAATAATAGTGCCAGTGAAGCAGGAACAACAGGAACGGAAGTGCCCAGGTGCTTGTGATTCTCGGAAAGATGGATGTATGGTCAAGTAAGATGGGCCTAAAAGGGGGGAGGGAAAAAAGGGGAAAAGAATTAGGAAGGCGAAATGGTATATATATACATATATATATATATATATATATATATATATATATATGATATGCATTTGGCAATATATCATCTTTACATTACATGAGCAAATATGATAGTTAAATATTTACTGATCATAAGAAGCATCTGTTAATGACGAAGTCATACATCAGTAAAAGGAACAAATCAAATGAGGACAGCAGTAATAGTGCAATATACCATAGATGGGAATTCTAATGAAAAGTCTCATACTCCCTATTGAGACCCCTAGGTCACCCACTACCTACAGGCACCTCCTAATACTGCGACCACGAGGAACAGGCACAAGGTATGATCACAGCTAGGCCCCTGTGGTCTGACATGTAGTTTTGGCACTTAACCCTTAATTGTTTTTCTGTACACAGGCCCCATGATCATACCCAGGACCTTATTCCATAGTTTCACCCTCTGGGTAAGCGCTATATCATTTTAGCCAACAGCACAATGTCTTTTTGGCTGATCTGTTATAACACCATGCTTTATTCATACCTAGGTGCCTTATTGTACCTACCTTAGGCTTTTTGCCTCAGCAATAGACATTCTCCTTTTACAGGTGATTTTTTTTCCCTGTTTTTCGTTTATACAGATAATGCCATTATATTGATATGTCAGTTGGTAATGTGACAGCTATCTACCTTGTATTTTCCTCCTATACATTGCATGTTTCAGATTATTAGCCACAGATGTTCAAACTTGTGGATTTTTTTGAATGCTAGGTGCTGCCTTTGCCCACAATCCCACTTTCATAAGAGACGTTGGAGACACTATTTTCTCCTATCTCAGATGGTCAGATGACCATGTACGTATATATATACTTTTTATATAAACACATCTAATTTACCATGTCATGTTCCTTGTAATGAAATATATCATATGTATAACATTTGTGTCATTGATCATACAGCATCCAAACAAGTTAGATAAGAAGACGTTTATGTGAGGGTATTAAGGTAATTACATCTACCCCCTTTGATGTTATCATCCCCTCTGTTCTCAATAACTCATATGATCGCATCTCCACTAATGTACCTTATATCATTCATACCACTTTCCTAATTTATTCCTTTTTTGGTTATAGGCTCTTTAAGAGTGTATTAAATATATGCGAGTGATCATTCTACGCGATATACGCTATACTACAACCCCTTGAGGTTCGTTTTTTTGATACCCAGTAAACTCCGTAGTTACTCCGTAGTCTCCTTACTATAACTATGATGTATAAATATCTTCTGAAATGAAATAATGTGTTCATTTTCATAACTATTGTAACTATTGTAACTTCTTGTGGGAAAAATGTATTGTAATCCCAGTTTTTCCTCTCACTATCGAGTGATTTACTTTTGTTTTTTTATATGGAAACAGTTCTCATTGTGACTGAATAATGCTTATTATATTTACTTCATGTAATTGTTTGTTCTTTTATATCGTTTTATATCTCACAGTCCTTGAAAAAGACCGATGGTTTTGGTCGATACGTTGGACTTATTTTCGCATTTCTTTCTTTGATACCCCCACAAGAAAAGAATAGTAATAAAAAATATTTTGAAACAAAATATCATCTCTGGAATCAACTTTATTTGTGTGCCGGATTCTTGCACTTACTGGACTTATATTTTCCGAGCACCTCAACTTCTTCCCTTCAGTTGAGCCAGGCCTTCTCTATTATATTGATACAGAGTTAACAGACTCGGCCTGGTCATTATGAAGAGGTTCAGACATTTTGGTGATGAGGCAAGTACTGTCTCTTTCAGAATAATGATGACTCTGTAGCTTTAATGGATGCACTATTATGTACCAACACAGTTATTGAGATGGAAGGCTCCCCCTATTGAATATACCACTGCTGTGAATGAGGATTTGCACTTATTTGAGTAACTTGGAAGTCAGCAGAGTAGAAGAGCTGGTGCAGGTGCTGTTAACCCCAGCATAAAACAGAAAACAGTCTTTGGCAGTATTCACTGGCAAGATAGAGGTTAATGAGCAATGCTGAGACTTTTAGTGCAGTAAGAGAAGATAGGCACAGAGGAATGATCCTGTTCGTGACGCCAAATTCGAGCTTTGTAAGGGTCCAGGGACAGAGGACTTCAAATGTTCTATATGTCACAGTTGCTGATCTGGCACAAGGGTGCAGAGGCCATATTTCCTGGGTAGTCTACAAGGCCCTGATGTTCCCTGCTATCCACCCCCACACAGTATCCACAGCTGATGGGCAGTCCACAGACACGGTCTTGGGGATAACAGTTGCTTTAATA
Organism: Anomaloglossus baeobatrachus; assembly: GCF_048569485.1. Lineage (NCBI taxonomy): Eukaryota > Metazoa > Chordata > Amphibia > Anura > Aromobatidae > Anomaloglossus > Anomaloglossus baeobatrachus. The sequence continues at coordinate 590,085,822 of NC_134355.1, forward strand.
CAGCGGGAACAAAGGAAAACACGGAATATACAGTATGTTTCACGGTCTTTTGTGGGTAGGCCACAGCAAATACAGCTTGGTGTTGAATGCTGAAGTGTAATTAGGGTTCTGTAGCTTTAAGAGCACAATTTGCTTCAGATTTAATACTGGTATGCCTTTAGAAGCAGGTTCAGAGTCTCTTGAGCTTAGAGGGTAGATATAAAGATATAATAAGATTTTACAGACCTGGAGTCCTGGGGTTAATTTCACTGCTACTTCAGACACATGCAGTACATGTAAGCAAATGTAGACAGTTGCCCAGCGCGCTACGGGGACCGGACGGCTGCTGCGTGGACAATGGCATGACAGCCACTAATATTGCAGTGGGGCGGGAGACCCTCAAACTTTCCCAATCTGTGTGCAGTAGGATCTTGTATATTATTAGTATGCCCTACTGTCTGAAGAGATGCACAATGTATATCTGGCCAATGAGGATTCATGATAGGAAGCCTTCACCATATTGGCTATAAAAATCAGGAAATGATGAAATTCTAGGCCTCGGGCCTAGGAGGAGTCTTGTGGTGAAGAGAAACTCCACAAAATGTCTTCCCTCAGAGGAGACTCAGCCAGAACAAGCTCATTACAGCTCTTTCCAGACAGAGGCTGGAGAATAGCTCCACCTATTGAGCCATGTGACCAAGAACTAGCCAATAGGATAACACCCAATGAACACTTCAGATTCTTACAGTTTTCACCAGTAGATGGTGCTAGAACACAACAAATGAAAAATGCTTTACTTATAACATATAGCATAATATTACATATAAGTGAATGTACTTAAAGAAACAGACACAATCTGGACCGGGCCACTACACAATCCCTTATCATCTCCTCCCTCATCCACTGCAATGTCCTTTGTGGCCTCGCTGCTAATGTCGCGGGCGGGGAGGAGGGTGTCAGCACTGCGCTCACCCCTCTGCTCGGGTCCGGATGCTGCTGCTCAGTGGTGGCTCGAGCGGTGGGCCGGATCCCGGGGGTTCTCGAGCGGCGCTCCTCGCCCGTGAGTGAAAGGGGATTTTGGGTGTAGGGATTGGTTATTGTCCGTGACGCCACCCACGGTTATGGTGAGTTGTTGACACCACCGCTGCTCTGTGTGGGGATCCCGGGAGTGATGGTGTGAAGCAGCAAGTTGTTGTGTTGCCCCTCCGTGGGTAGGGGGTTGGTGATCCCGGGGCCCAGTGATGAGGTGGGAGATGCAGGGCCTGGTGGGCGCAGGGACGCGGGGGCAGCGCTGTGCCTTGCGGCACTGTGGTACTCACTCAGCCTGAGATGATGACACAGTTCTCGGTAAAACACACGGCTGGAAGGACGGTTCCCACGGACGGCTGCACTTGCTTTCCCCAGTAGGTGACGGTGATGTCCCTTTTCCTGCACCTAATGTTGTTGATGGTCTCGATGGGTTCCCACCGGTAACCCGCTCCACGGCTTCAAGCTGGACCGGAGGAGCTCTATTCTTTGCCCGCAGGCGCTGGCCCTTAGAAACTGGTGCCCTGGCGGTGGCGGTGTCTCTACTGTAATGGTTGGGCTGTTGCCTTCAATCGGGACTTGGTTGTTGGGGGATCGACGTCCCCTTCACTGACGGATTTGGCAAATTATGGCGACTCCTAGCCTTGCCGGGGTCCGAGAGGCCCCTGCCCTGGTGCTGACTGTCCTTTGTACACTGCTCTAGACCGCCGGGTTACCACCCGTCCGCGGTCCTTCTAGGAACTCCCGAGCAGTCACCCCTGCGGACAATCACCGCCGTCTGCTGACCTTGCTGTCTCAGTCCGGGGCACACACCCGGACCAGCTTCAGGCTTTCTTACTGTCACTTTTACTCCTTTACTCCAGTTTTCTCCTTTGCTCCTCTACCACTTCACTTCCGTCTACTTTCACTTCCTTAACTGTTCTCCATGTTTACTCCTTCACCTCCTGAACTGAACTGCCTGGTTCTTCCCGCCTCCAGAGCTGTGAACTCCTCGGTGGGCGGAGCCAACCACCTGGCCCACCCCCTGGTGTGAACATCAGCCTCTGGAGGAAGGCAACAAGGATTTTGGTTTAGCTTTGGTGTTCCTAACTGGGGCGTAGGGTGTTGTGGTGCAATGACCTGTGACCCCTGGCTTGCCCAGGGCATCACATTCCCCCTTAGCAAAATGCAGACCGTCCGCGGGCTGACCGTCCAACACCGGTTTTATTTTTCTGAAAATGCATAAAAGGTAAACGGTAACGTATTTACATTTTTAATAATTCTTCCCATAACGGGAGGCACTTTTACTTAAACGTTGCAAAACGGTTCACGGTTACGGTTTCCGCTTTCTCCCACCCAAGCAACCTGGCCCTGATGTTGCCCCTAAAACCCAGGCAGCACCCCTTGACCCACAGTCCAGCACAAGTTACCCGAGCGGGATCTGTCCTTCCCCTCCAGAGGGTAGCCACTGGTTCCTTTGGTGGCTGGGCCCCAGCCTGCTCTGCTGATGGCCTTCCCTCCAACCTGCCTCTCCGGAGGCGGCATTGCGGAAACGGTAACGGCAAACAACTTATTTACAAGCCACTTAACGTTTGTGGGTGCCCTGCAAGTTCTCGGGCTTGTCCATGAGCAGTTCCTCATGCAAAACAACTTTCAAACGGTCCCCACGGGGACAACGGTGCCGGCAACGGCCGGTTCAATCACTGTAGGACAATCAGGTGACTGTTCGGTCATCATCATTTTTCATCATTTTCAAAACTTTCAAACAAACTTTTAAACATGAAACTCAGTGGTGGCCCCAACGGGGGCTGCTGCAGCGGGCATCCGTTGCCCTACTCCGGACTTTCAGCTTCTTCCGAGGGAGGGGTTGCGGGACTCACCCTGCTCTCCTGGCTGCCCCGCAGTTTTACATCCAGGGCAAACCACCCTCTCTCTCCACAGTGCCGGGTATACTGGACGATGTCGCCCGGCATTAGATTACGGCCGGGATGTTCTTCAGGTAGGTGGGCATTCACATCCCGCCGGGCTACAAACGCTTCGGCCTCCAGGCCCAGTTCATAGATAAACCTGTAGCCCCGGCGGACATCAAACCGCCTCACCTGCCCCTCGTACAGCGGTTCCCGGACACGGAATGTTGCTTGCCGGAGGTTCTCCTTTTCTCTAATGGCTCTGGCCACCAGCTCGGCCTTCTTTCTCTCCCGTTCACCGATCTCCAGGCCCAACGGTACCGGCTCTCTATCCCAATACGGCGCTGCTGCGAGCTCCGGCGCACGGGTCGGGCCCCGCGGGACATTCTGGACGTTGCCCACTGTCAGGAATCTGGGCGGCGTGTCCCGCGGTGTCTTGGCCTTGGGCGCTGCCTTACAGCAACAACCCGGCGCTACCTCAGCCGAGGTGTGGGGGATGGGCATAGGGGCTTTCCGCTGCTGGGCCTTCGGCTCGGAGCAGGTCATCAGCTCCGGCTCGGGGGACTTTTCATGGGACGCCTCCGGTTCTGTTTTTGGGACCTTCCAGGGCAACACCTCCGGTCGACTACGGGCTCCGGCTACAGGTCGGCCCGCCTGGGCGGGGACGCTGGGTATTGCTACCGGTTGCGGTGGTAGCAGGCCTAGTGGCGGGGTCAAAACCTCCGAGACGGGTGGCGAGGGAGGCAACGGGGGGAGAGGGCTTGGACCGGGTCCCGCAGCCGCGATGACCGGCCCTTCCAGGGCATCGGGGCGTGGGTCACTCACCCTCCCTTCCTCCGCCTCCTCCTCGCATCTCCGCACGGCTGCTATAACGTCCGCCATGTCGGCCTCCCACTCCTCCATGAGGAGCTGCATCTTGACCTGCAGCCTTAGGTAGAGCTGCACGGTCCGGATTTCCACCCACGCCGCGGTTCCTGGCGCGGGGGCTACGGTGTCGCGGGACGGCATCCACATGTTGCTGGCGGCTCTTCCCAGGAACAAGATGTCTGCAGAGTCCTGGCGTCCCTGCTTTTATAGCTGCGTTCACATGCAGCCAGCCGCCATCGCGTCCCCCTTAGCTCTTTCCGGCCCCTCCTCTCTTGGGGCGGAGTTTTGGCCTTCGCGCCTCTGCTACTCGAGAAGACGCTCGAGCGGGAACTTTTCGCACCAAAGATGGCGGCTTCTGAAATTTTTCTGCCGGACACCTCCGGCGGTAACAAGGCGCACCTCTACCAGACGGCAGAGCGGTAAGATCCTGTTCGTGACGCCAAGTTGTCGCGGGCGGGGAGGAGGGTGTCAGCACTACGCTCACCCCTCTGCTCGGGTCCGGCTGCTACTGCTCAGTGGTGGCTCGAGCGGTGGGCCGGATCCCGGGGGTTCTCGAGCGGCGCTCCTCGCCCGTGAGTGAAAGGGGATTTTGGGTGTAGGGATTGGTTATTGTCCGTGACGCCACCCACGGTTGTGGTGATTTGTTGACACCACCGCTGCTCTGTGTGGGGATCCCGGGAGTGAGGGTGTGAATCAGCAAGTTGTTGTGTTGCCCCTCCGTGGGTAGGGGGTTGGTGATCCCGGGGCCCAGTGATGAGGTGGGAGATGCAGGGCCTGGTGGGCGCAGGGACGCGGGGGCAGCGCTGTGCCTTGCGGCACTGTGGTACTCACTCAGCCTGAGACGATGACACAGTTCTCGGTAAAACACACGGCTGGAAAGACGGTTCCCACGGACGGCTGCACTTGCTTTTCCCAGTAGGTGACGGTGATGTCCCTTTTCCTGCACCTAATGTTGTTGATGGTCTTGATGGGTTCCCACCAGTAACCCGCTCCCCGGCTTCAAGCTGGACCGGAGGAGCTCTACTCTTTGCCCGCAGGCGCTGGCCCTTAGAAACTGGTGCCCTGGCGGTGGCGGTGTCTCTACTGTAATGGTTGGGCTGTTGCCTTCAATCGGGACTTGGTTGTTGGGGGATCGACGTCCCCTTCACTGACGGATTTGGCAAATTATGGCGACTCCTAGCCTTGCCGGGGTCCGAGAGATCCCTGCCCTGGTGCTGACTGTCCTTTGTACACTGCTCCAGACCGCCGGGTCACCACCCGTCCGCGGTCCTTACAGGAACTCCCGAGCAGTCACCCCTGCGGACAATCACCGCCGTCTGCTGACCTTGCTGTCTCAATCCGGGGCACACACCCGGACCAGCTTCAGGCTTTCTTACTGTCACTTTTACTCCTTTACTCCAGTTTTCTCCTTTGCTCCTCTACCACTTCACTTCCTTCTACTTTCACTTCCTTAACTGTTCTCCATGTTTACTCCTTCACCTCCTGAACTGAACTGCCTGGTTCTTCCCGCCTCCAGAGCTGTGAACTCCTCGGTGGGCGGAGCCAACCACCTGGCCCACCCCCTGGTGTGAACATCAGCCTCTGGAGGAAGGCAACAAGGATTTTGGTTTAGCTTTGGTGTTCCTAACTGGGGTGTAGGGTGTGGTGGTGCAATGACCTGTGACCCCTGGCTTGCCCAGGGCGTCACACTAACATTTTCCCACCTCTCTAGTCCATCCTTAACTGTTACCTGACTAATCCACTTCCTATCTAATCTAGTCCTCCACTTCTCCCTTCTCCAAATCCCTTAAAGGGAACCTGTTAGGTCCAATATGCACCCAGGACCACAAGCAGTTCCAGGTGCATATTGCCTAACCGTCCCTGTATATAGTAGCATTGATAAAGGGATATTTAGAAAAAATATTTCTAAACATCTTTTATCGTATGCTAATGAGCGGGGGAACTGATCGAAAGGACGTTGCTTCCCATGCTAGTTGGCCACATTAGCATGTTAGTATGCCCCTGTGGGGGTGCTATCATGCTAATGAATGCGCAGCATCAGAGGATGATCTCACTCACCTCTCCACTGCCATTGCCGCCCGACGCTGGATTTTGACTCAATGCGTATGACCCCAGGATTGCGGTCATGCGCACTATGAAGCCGGGTGTACCATCCCGGCTTCAAACTGAAGTAGTGTGCATGACTGAAAGTCTAAGGTCATGCGCACTGAGCCAAAATCCAGCGTCGGGCGGCGATGGCAGCAGAGAGGTGAGCGCGAACATCCACTGATACTGGGCACTCATTAGCATGTTAGTGACGTGACCACGGGGTCTCGGGGGTAAATCATCACTGGGCTGGTGTCGGTTTTGGATGTCACAGCGGCCTGGCCCAGTTCCGTGACCCCAGTGGTGTGAATAAAGATGGGGATGGGGATGATGATAGTAGTTATTCGTGACGACACCTGTGGTGTGCAGCCAGTTATTAGCCGCTGCTGCGGGAAGTCTCTCTCCGCTGGGGCAGATGGTGACACTGCTCAGGTGTTGCAGCTCTCCACAGGTAGATCTAGGCCCCAGGGAGGATGGTAGTAGTAGTAGTAGCTGATGGCGCTGGGGCGCGATGATGGGAGCGCCGGCAATGATGGGACGACACAGAGGATGCAGTTCAAGTTCTTTACTCACTGATGTCACACCACCTTTGGAGTGCCGTGTTCCGCTGTGATGGGCTCCAGTTGATCCCGGATAGTTCAGAGTTCAAGGCCGGTGTTGCCTTCTGTGTGTCCTTTCCAGTGGTCTTCTCTCCACCCCAACTCCTGGGCTGTGGAATGAATCACAGGTGCCTGCAGCACTCCCTGCGCACTCTGAGATCCCCCTTCTTACTAAGAACCCAGGTTGAGCCTCCAGCTCCAGAACACGGTCCCCTGTCTGTCCTTGTCACTTCTGACTGTTGTCTCTTCCTGCGTGCAACCTGACGCTTGCTGCGCTCAGAGCTGACTGACTGCTGTGTGAGATTGCTCATAACTTCCCCTGCAGGTGCCCCGCCTCTCGGGTTGCTGAACTAGTGGGCAAGCGGTCCCATACCTCATGATGGCCACTCCTGGAGCTTACCCTGGCCCAGTTCCAGTGACAGAGCTCCCGTGTTATGTGTTGGATGTGTTGTGGTGGTTGTTTACCGGTGTTGACCTTCTCCGTATCCGAGATGAATACTGCACCTCGGGCAGCAACACCCTTGAGACAAGTCCCTTTGCTCATTAGCATACGATATAAGATCTTTAGAAGTACTTTTTCTACAGAACTCTTTATCTATGCTAGTGTATACAGGGACGGTCAGGCAGGGATTAGCAATATGTACCCAGAACTGCTCGTGATTCTGGGTGCATATTGCACTTGACAGGTTCCCTTTAACTGTTTCCCAATTCCCAAATGTATCCTGTTCAATCTGTTAACATTGACCTACGAAGCCATCAATTTGTCTTTTCAATGTATCTCCGAAATAATCTCCTGATATCTTATCACACATAACCTCCGGTCCTTCCAAAACATCTGTTTCTTCTCCACACTTGTACATTTTTCACTTACTCATCTCCAAAACCTTTACTCAGTATCCCCAATTTTTTGGTATTCTGTGCCCCAACATATGAGAATATCCACCACATTCAGAACTTTCAGGTGCAACTTGAATACCCATCTATTCAAGACTGATTAAAGCATGCAATGCCTATGCTGCCACCACATCATCACCAGAGCTGCCATAACACCCTGATCTACTGTCTTCTTCCCCATTATCCTGCAGAAAGTATAGGCCCTCTCCCCCTCTGTTCCAGTCTGTCACTGTTAGTTTTTTCTTAGGAATTCATATTTTGTATGTAAACCCCTAATGTATGTATAATACCATGGAATCATTTGTGCTCTAAAATCAATAATAATAATAATAACATACGTAAAATATAGAGGTTTGTTTTTTTTATATTATTTATTGTCATCTATATGTTTATAGGTTTGTTTATACTAAATTTTAACATGCCTATGTATTATGTACTATATTGATGTATTGAAAAAATGCACAATTAACTTACATAGTTACATAGTTACATAGGTTGAAAAAAGAAAAAAAAGACCTAGGTCCATCTAGTTCAACCTTCCTCCACCAATTATAGATTTTGTCACTAAATTATTTATAAATGACAATGTTGTCTGTACTGAGGAAATAATCCAGCCCTTTTTTTAAAAGTTTTTATAGTGTTTTCCATTACTACCTCTTGTGGCAGGACTTTTCACAAATCTGACTGCTCTAACTGTAAAGAACCCTTTCCTATTAAGCTGCTGGAATTGCCTTTCCTCCACTTGCAGTGAGTGCCCTTTGGTCTTTAGTATTGTCTTTGGAAGGAATACCGTATTTTTCGCTTTATAAGACGCACTCTTCCTCCCAAAAATTTGGGAGGAAAATGGGGGGTGCGTCTTATAATCCGAATATAGCGGTACCTCGGGGACCTGTCTGTGCGGTGATCGGGCGGCCGGGTGCCTGTGGCTGCGTGCAAGCGGCCGGGTACCTGTGCTTGCGTGCGGTGGCAGCCAGGTACTCGTGGCTGCGTGCGGGCGGCAGTCGGGTGCCTGTGCGGGCGGCGGTCGGGTGCCGTGTGCGGGCAGCGGTCGGGTGCCATGTGCGGGCAGCGGTCGGGTGCCATGTGCGGGCGGCGGTCGGGTGCCATGTGCAGGCGGCGGCCGGGTGCCGTGTGCGGGCGGCGGCCGGGTGGGGCGGCAGCCGGGTGCTGTGTGCGGGTGGCAGCCGGGACCTGTGTGCTGGCGGCAGCTGGGTGCTGTGTGCGGGCAGCAGCCGGCTGCCGCCCTCACACAGGCACCTGCACGCAAGCACAGGTACCCGGCCGCTTGCACGCAGGGTGGGCGGGCAGCCTGCTGGCTGCCACTCTGTGCGTACGGGGCGGGCGACTGTGCAGCAAGTTTCCCAGTTTGTCCGCGGTCCCAGTTTCAAATGATGGCACCAGGAGCGGGTGCGTGCGCAGATGTAGCTCTTGGATGAGAGCTTCATCTGCGCATGCGCCGCTCCAGGCGCCATCATTTGAACCGGCACCGCGGACTGGGACACTCACTGCACCGGCCTGCTGCACGACTCAACCACCGCCGCTGCTGCTGCCGCCACCGCTACCGACCCCGCGGCTCCTGCCACCACGGACCCCGCGGCTCCTTCCACCTTGCCACCGCGACTGCCACCACGGACGCCACCGCGGACCCCGCTGCCATTGACCCGCCGCGCCTGCCAGCACAACCTCTGCCTCCTGTGACCCCACTTCACCACCACTGCTGCCCCCCTCCGGTAAGAAAACACCGGTGTATAAGACGAACCACATTTTTCTTTTACCTTTTTTATGTCTAAATTTGGGGTGCGTCTTATAATCCGGTGCGTCTTATAAAGCGAAAAATACGGTAAGTCATATGCCAATGTGGTGCCCCTGAGTATATCAGGGTGCCACAGGGTACAGCATTCCTTACCCCAGGTGCCGGGCCCACCCCCCATGGTTCCAGGTTCCCAATAACCGGTGTCGCCCCATCAGCATCACAAATCCCAACCACACCTCTCATCAAACCTGTCAGACACACCAGTGGGATGGTCAATCTGGAGTAGGGCCACCCACCTAGGGATCAGGCAGACTGGTGGGAGGGAGAAAGTGGAGAGCAGAGCAGTGAGAGCCCTCAAAGAGTGAGGAGCTGGGGAGTAATAGATCCTTGGGAGCGAGACTTTGGTTGGGTCGCAGACGGTGGTCCGGGACCACAGGAGTCGGGAACCGGTAACAGTGACATTGGAAAAGGGTACGACGGACATAGTCTTGGAGGACTGTTGGCATCAGCAAGCCCAATAAATGGACTGATACTGAGCATGGCAGAGTATAGGACACTAGGTCAGGAACCGATTCAACATCCTGATAATTAACCTGGGAGGGAGAGTATCTTCACGAACTTCCCTAAGAGCTTAGAGATTGAAGGCATCAGCACAAAGCGGGGGATAGGGTTTTCCATACAAAGCAACCCAACTGAAATCCCAAGTGCCAGCCATCAAGACTGCATAGCTACACTTCACATAGGTAGCAGGGCCCCAGCAGCTCCAAGCCAAAGGGCCACAACAGACAACTACAATTGTGCACGGAGACAGGGTCCGGACTATCAAGTGACACCGGTGGGAGCGGACACCCTGAACGGGCTACCCGTAGTGACTGTGATGCACAGAGACTTTGATTTATCTTCAGTGTGAGTGTCTACTTTGTAATCCTCATCCAGCACCACGACTACCACAGTGAGTAACCTGGCATCCCTGCACCCTGCGCTCCCAAATATTCACCAATTCCCCAGAGGCTGGGGCCTTCCCTACCTGTGGGGGGACTGACAACTTGCTGCCCCACACCATCTGCCCCTGTACTCCTTCCAGCAGCGGCAGTACTTCCATTACCGCGTCACAAACTTCTCCCCTGTAAATATCCCTTTTCAAGGATCCGAGTGCTGTAGCAAGACTGGGTCCGGACCCCTCGAGCCACGACCACCCCGGATCCGAGCACAACGGTCTGAGCCGGGGCGACACACCCGGGTGGAAGGTGACTCTCTGTGAGGGAGAGGTCACCGGTGTGGAGCAGGGCTTCTGAAGTTTACTAGGTGGCAGACGTTGGTCTGCGCCTGGTAGGAGCTGAAACCCTCATCGCAGGGGATCGCGTTAAGGGGCACGGACTGCCGAGGAGGGCAGCCGGTAGTCTTGAGACATCACTGGGCAGGGGCCAGGGAACGACGGCGTACGTGCACCCAAGGCCAGGAAGTAGCTTCACGCGTCCCGGTAATTTACCCGACGAGGGTGAAGACATCAAGATTCATTCCCATCCCGCTCCCAAATACGGGTACTAGCGCACCGATGGGATAGGACTTTCCCAAAGTACAGTCCAAAGAAATCCTACGCATGAACCCTGAGAGCAAGCTCACTCCGTTAGCCATATGGGTAAGCGGGACCCAAATAGTTTCAAGCTTGAGGGTCCAACTAGTGAGAAGGGGCCACTGAAAAGGCCACAGGCTAACAGCAACACCAAGAGCACGGATCCCCACGTGCTCCCTCCATGCTGCAGCGGTGCTCAGAATTCTGGTTTACAAGCTGTCGGAGTTATTATTCTTGGAATGAGTGAGTATGCTGAAAAGCCCCTTTTCCTCTACACAACGGCACCCCAGTCACCAACACCCAAAGGGCCCTGGGGCACAAACCCCTACCCACGGAGGGGTTAAACATCCTGCTGCTACACTATCGCCACCGGGCTCCCGAACAGCAGCGGTGGCCTACTACATTACCATGCACCGTGGGTGACATCACGAACTCACACATCCCCTGTACATACCTATCCCCCTCCCTTTTGAATACGAGTGTCCACACGAACCCCCAGGTCCGGAGACCCCTCGAGCCACCGCGGCTCCGGATCCGAGCGGTTCGGCCACTGGCACGGGGGCGGTACAGTGTCATCAGCAAAGACTGACACTTTACTATCTATCCCATCCACAAGGTCATTAATAAAGAGATTAAAAAGAATCAGTCCTAGCACAGATCCCTGCGGCACCCCACTGCTGACTATGAGGGTGTATTCGGGTCCCACACCCGAGTTAGTTAACAGGTGTCCCTTCCTCCTTCACGCTGTGTTTGTCTCTCCTGTTGGACGACTTTGCATGTATTGGGGGGTGCTACTGCTATGGACAATAAGAAACACGCTGCCACTTTAAGAGACAGAAACCTCCCCGTGTTGAGGGGTAATGGAATGTCCCACAATACATGGAACAGAGAAGTCGACTCTTGGTTCTGTGTGTATTTGGGAGCTGTAGTCCACGAAATCTGACCCTTGGGATCTCTGTGGGTTCTGACGGACACCCTATCTCCCACGTTGGGCTTCCATTTCGCTCTCTGGGCTTCGGGAGAACAAGGCCTGAAACCACGTCTTCTGCTGGGTAATTAACAAGGGGGCATGCAACCTTCCTCATCCTAGGGTCCAGGCACCCCGTCTGTGCACGGCCTCCAGACCAGATTCCCGCTGTCGGCACCGGCGGGCTACGACCCTGCCCCGGTCCACTTAAGGTTTCCTTCGACCGGATCTCCGTCGCCTGTGGCCCTGTTCACTGTCTTCCACCTAACCAGGTAGTCCAAGGACCCCTACCCCTGACTACACTTCTTTGTAAGCTTCACTACCAAACTCCACTCCAACTGTCAGTTTCAACTGTCAGTACTCTTGTCAAGACTGTTCAAACTCCAAACTTCATCTAACTAACGTGTTCCTGCCTCTGACACCTCAAGACCCCTAGGTGGGCATTCTCATCCGCCTGATGCTGCCCACTGATGTGTCCTTATTATCATGAGGGGGTGGCTAAGCTTTAATGGCTGTGTGTTGTACCTGGGTGTGGGGTTTTGGTGGTATTAATGAGGGTGGACACTTTTGTGACTACCTGGTTTTGTCAGGGCGTCACATCAGCCAGAAGCAGGGGAGGACAACGTGCTGCACCCACCGCAGATCACAGGGAGGACCTGGGAGCCACGCAGACGTCCGTGTCTGGTAAGTATGTGTCTCCTGGGAAGTGGGGTATCTTCTTTTTTGAGGGGGTAAACTTACCCCCAACAATGTTTCTCCAAGAATAACTACTCCTTCAAAAATAAGCCCTAGTGCTTTTTTGAGGGGCAAAAAAAAGTACAAGACTGTCTTATTTTTGAAAAAACACGGTATTACTCATTTGCCTATACGGTAGTTTTCCCTATTCTTTGGTAACGTATCATTACCACTCAGAAAACCTGTTTTCTTGTGTACATGCCATACACCATTACCACACCTGGTAATAATGTTGGGAAAGAGCGTAAGGCACATGACAATTCTAGACATGCTGCATATTTGTCAGTGACTTTCGGTAGCTTGGGTGTTCCTAACTGGGGTGTAGGGTGTTGTGGTGTGATGACCTGTGACCCCTGGCTTGCCCAGGGCGTCACAGTGCTAGAACACAACAAATGAAAAATGCTTTACTTATAACATATAGCATAATATTACATATAAGTGAATGTACTTAAAGAAACAGACACAATCTGGACCGGGCCACTACACATGCCCTTATCATCTCCTCCCTCATCCACTGCAATGTCCTTTGTGGCCTCGCTTCTAACATTGTCCCACCTCTCTAGTCCATCCTTAACTGTTACCTGACTAATCCACTTCCTATCTAATCTAGTCCTCCACTTCTCCCTTCTCCAAATCCCTTAAAGGAACCTGTTAGGTCCAATATGCACCCAGGACCACAAGCAGTTCCAGGTGCATATTGCCTAACCGTCCCTGTATATAGTAGCATTGATAAAGGGATATTTAGAAAAAATATTTCTAAACATCTTTTATCGTATGCTAATGAGCGTGGGGACTGATCCAAAGGACGTTGCTTCCCATGCTAGTTGGCCACATTAGCATGTTAGTATGTCCCTGTGGGTGTGCTATCATGCTAATGAATGCGCAGCATCAGAGGATGATCTCACTCACCTCTCCACTGCCACTGCCGCCCGACGCTGGATTTTGACTCAATGCGCATGACCCCAGGATTACGGTCATGCGCACTATGAAGCCGGGTGTACCATCCCGGCTTCAAACTGAAGTAGTGTGCATGACTGAAAGTGTAAGGTCATGCGCACTGAGCCAAAATCCAGCGTCGGGCGGCGATGGCAGCAGAGAGGTGAGCGCGAACATCCACTGATACTGGGCACTCATTAGCATGTTAGTGACGTGACCACGGGGTCTCGGGGGTAACTCATCACTGGGCTGGTGTCGGTTTTGGATGTCACAGCGGCCTGGCCCAGTTCCGTGACCCCAGTGGTGTGAATAAAGATGGGGATGGGGATGATGATAGTAGTTATTCGTGACGACACCTGTGGTGTGCAGCCAGTTATCAGCCGCTGCTGCGGGAAGTCTCTCTCCGCTGGGGCAGATGGTGACACTGCTCAGGTGTTGCAGCTCTCCACAGGTAGATCTAGGCCCCAGGGAGGATGGTAGTAGTAGTAGTAGCTGATGGCGCTGGGGCGCGATGATGGGAGCGCCGGCAATGATGGGACGACACAGAGGATGCAGTTCAAGTTCTTTACTCACTGATGTCACACCACCTTTGGAGTGCCGTGTTCCGCTGTGATGGGCTCCAGTCGATCCCAGATAGTTCAGAGGTCAAGGCCGGTGTTGCCTTCTGTGTGTCCTTTCCAGTGGTCTTCTCTCCACCCCAACTACTGGGCTGTGGAATGAATCACAGGTGCCTGCAGCACTCCCTGCGCACTCTGGGATCCCCCTTCTTACTAAGAACCCAGGTCGAGCCTCCAGCTCCAGAACACGGTCCCCTGTCTGTCCTTGTCACTTCTGACTGTTGTCTCTTCCTGCGTGCAACCTGATGCTTGCTGCGCTCGGAGCTGACTGACTGCTGTGTGAGATTGCTCATAACTTCCCCTGCAGGTGCCCCGCCTCTCGGGTTGCTGAACTAGTGGGCAAGCGGTCCCATACCTCATGATGGCCACTCCTGGCTCTTACCCTGGCCCAGTTCCAGTGACAGAGCTCCCGTGTTATGTGTTGGATGTGTTGTGGTGGTTGTTTACTGGTGTTGACCTTCTCCGTATCCGAGATGAAAACTGCACCTCGGGCAGCAACGCCCTTGAGACAAGTCCCTTCGCTCATTAGCATACGATATAAGATCTTTAGAAGTACTTTTTCTACAGAACTCTTTATCTATGCTAGTGTATACAGGGACGGTCAGGCAGGGATTAGCAATATGTACCCAGAACTGCTCGTGATTCTGGGTGCATATTGCACTTGACAGGTTCCCTTTAACTGTTTCCCAATTCCCAAATGTATCCTGTTCAAACTGTTAACATTGACCTATGAAGCCATCAATGTGTCTTTTCAATGTATCTCCAAAATAATCTCCTGATATCTTATCACACATAACCTCCGGTCCTTCCAAAACATCTGTTTCTTCTCCACACTTGTACATTTTTCACTTACTCATCTCCAAAACCTTTACTCAGTATCCCCAATTTTTTGGCATTCTGTGCCCCAACATATGAGAATATCCACCACATTCAGAACTTTCAGGTGCAACTTGAATACCCATCTATTCAAGACTGATTAAAGCATGCAATGCCTATGCTGCCACCACATCATCACCAGAGCTGCCATAACACCCCGATCTACTGTCTTCTTCCCCATTATCCTGCAGAAAGTATAGGCCCTCTCCCCCTCTGTTCCAGTCTGTCACTGTTAGTTTTTTCTTAGGAATTCATATTTTGTATGTAAACCCCTAATGTATGTATAATACCATGGAATCATTTGTGCTCTAAAAATCAATAATAATAATAATAACATACGTAAAATATAGAGGTTTGTTTTTTTTATATTTATTGTCATCTATATGTTTATAGGTTTGTTTATACTAAATTTTAACATGCCTATGTATTATGTACTATATTGATGTATTGAAAAAATGCACAATTAACTTACATAGTTACATAGTTACATAGGTTGAAAAAAGAAAAAAAAGACCTAGGTCCATCTAGTTCAACCTTCCTCCACCAATTATAGATTTTGTCACTAAATTATTTATAAATGACAATGTTGTCTGTACTGAGGAAATAATCCAGCCCTTTTTTTAAAAGTTTTTATAGTGTTTTCCATTACTACCTCTTGTGGCAGGACTTTTCACAAATCTGACTGCTTTAACTGTAAAGAACCCTTTCCTATTAAGCTGCTGGAATTGCCTTTCCTCCACTTGCAGTGAGTGCCCTTTGGTCTTTAGTATTGTCTTTGGAAGGAATACCGTATTTTTCGCTTTATAAGACGCACTCTTCCTCCCAAAAATTTGGGAGGAAAATGGGGGGTGCGTCTTATAATCCGAATATAGCGGTACCTCGGGGTCCTGTCTGTGCGGTGATCGGGCGGCCGGGTGCCTGTGGCTGCGTGCAAGCGGCCGGGTACCTGTGCTTGCGTGCGGTGGCAGCCAGGTACTCGTGGCTGCGTGCGGGCGGCAGTCGGGTGCCTGTGCGGGCGGCGGTCGGGTGCCGTGTGCGAGCGGCGGTCGGGTGCCGTGTGCGGGCGGCGGCCGGGTGCCGTGTGCGGGCGGCGGCCGGGTGCCGTGTGCGGGCGGCGGCCGGGTGCCGTGTGCGGGCGGCAGCCGGGTGCTGTGTGCGGGTGGCAGCCGGGACCTGTGTGCTGGCGGCAGCTGGGTGCTGTGTGCGGGCAGCAGCCGGCTGCCGCCCTCACACAGGCACCTGCACGCAAGCACAGGTACCCGGCCGCTTGCACGCAGGGTGGGCAGGCAGCCTGCTGGCTGCCACTCTGTGCGTACGGTGCGGGCGGCTGTGCAGCAAGTTTCCCAGTTTGTCCGCGGTCCCAGTTTCAAATGATGGCACCGGGAGCGGGTGCGTGCGCAGATGTAGCTCTTGGATGAGAGCTTCATCTGCGCATGCGCCGCTCCAGGCGCCATCATTTGAACCGGCACCGCGGACTGGGACACTCACTGCACCGGCCTGCTGCACGACTCAACCACCGCCGCTGCTGCTGCCGCCACCGCTACCGACCCCGCGGCTCCTGCCACCACGGACCCCGCGGCTCCTTCCACCCCGGATGCCACCGCGACTGCCACCACGGACGCCACCGCGGACCCTGCTGCCATTGACCCGCCGCGCCTGCCAGCACAACCTCTGCCTCCTGTGAGCCCACTTCACCACCACTGCTGCCCCCCTCCGGTAAGAAAACACCGGAGTATAAGACGAACCCCATTTTTCTTTTACCTTTTTTATGTCTAAATTTGGGGTGCGTCTTATAATCCGGTGCATCTTATAAAGCGAAAAATACGGTAAGTCATATGCCAATGTGGTGCCCCTGAGTATATCAGGGTGCCACAGGGTACAGCATTCCTTACCCCGGGTGCCGGGCCCACCCCCCATGGTTCCAGGTTCCCAATAACTGGTGTCGCCCCATCAGCATCACAAATCCCAACCACACCTCTCATCAAACCTGTCAGACACACCAGTGGGATGGTCAATCTGGAGTAGGGCCACCCACCTAGGGATCAGGCAGACTGGTGGGAGGGAGAAAGTGGAGAGCAGAGCAGTGAGAGCCCTCAAAGAGTGAGGAGCTGGGGAGTAATAGATCCTTGGGAGTGAGACCTTGGTTGGGTCGCAGACGGTGGTCCGGGACCACAGGAGTCGGGAACCGGTAACAGTGACATTGGAAAAGGGTGCGACGGACATAGTCTTGGAGGACTGTCGGCATCAGCAAGCCCAATAAATGGACTGATACCGAGCATGGCAGAGTATAGGACACTAGGTCAGGAACCGATTCCACGTCCTGATAATTAACCTGGGAGGGAGAGTATCTTCACGAACTTCCCTAAGAGCTTAGAGATTGAAGGCATCAGCACAAAGCGGGGGATAGGGTTTTCCATACAAAGCAACCCAACTGAAATCCCAAGTGCCAGCCATCAAGACTGCATAGCTACACTTCACATAGGTAGCAGGGCCCCAGCAGCTCCAAGCCAAAGGGCCACAACAGACAACTACAATTGTGCACGGAGACAGGGTCCGGACTATCAAGTGACACCGGTGGGAGCGGACACCCTGAACGGGCTACCTGTAGTGACTGTGATGCACAGAGACTTTGATTTATCTTCAGTGTGAGTGTCTACTTTGTAATCCTCATCCAGCACCACGACTACCACAGTGAGTAACCTGGCATCCCTGCACCCTGCGCTCCCAAATATTCACCAATTCCCCAGAGGCTGGGGCCTTCCCTACCTGTGGGGGGACTGACAACTTGCTGCCCCACACCATCTGCCCCTGTACTCCTTCCAGCAGCGGCGGTACTTCCATTACCGCGTCACAAACTTCTCCCCTGTAAATATCCCTTTTCAAGGATCCGAGTGCTGTAGCGAGACTGGGTCCGGACCCCTCGAGCCACGACCACCCCGGATCCGAGCACAACGGTCTGAGCCGGGGCGACACACCCGGGTGGAAGGTGACTCTCTGTGAGGGAGAGGTCACCGGTCCAGAGCAGGGCTCCTGAAGTTTACTAGGTGGCAGACGTTGGTCTGCGCCTGGTAGGAGCTGGAACCCTCATCGCAGGGGATCGCGTCAAGGGGCACGGACTGCCGAGGAGGGCAGCCGGTGGTCTTGAGCCATCACTGGGCAGGGGCCAAGGCACGACGGGGTACGTGGACCCAAGGCCAGGAAGCAGCTTCACGCGTCCCGGTAATTTACCCGACGAGGGTGAAGACATCAAGGTTCATTCCCATCCCGCACCCAAATACGGGTACTAGCGCACCGATGGGATAGGACTTTCCCAAATTACAGTCCAAAGAAATCTTACGCATGAACCCTGATAGCAAGCTCACTCCGTTAGCCATATGGGTAAGCGGGACCCAAATAGTTTCAAGCTTGAGGGTCCAACTAGTGAGAAGGGGCCACTGAAAAGGCCACAGGCTAACAGCAACACCAAGAGCACGGATCCACACGTGCTCCCTCCATGCTGCAGCGGTGTTCAGAATTCTGGTTTACAAGCTGTCGGAGTTATTATTCTTGGAATGAGTGAGTATGCTGAAAAGCCCCTTTTCCTCTACACAACGGCACCCTAGTCACCAACACCCAACGGGCCCTGGGGCACAAACCCCCTACCCACGGAGGGGTTAAACATCCTGCTGCTACACCATCGCCACCGGGCTCCCGAACAGCAGCGGTGGCCTACTACATTACCATGCACCGTGGTTGACATCACGAACTCACACATCCCCTGTACATACCTATCCCCCTCCCTTTTGATTACGAGTGTCCGCACGAACCCCCAGGTCTGGAGACCCCTCGAGCCACCGCGGCTCCGGATCCGAGCGGCTCGGCCACTGGCACGGGGGCGGTACAGTGTCATCAGCAAAGACTGACACTTTACTATCTATCCCATCCACAAGGTCATTAATAAAGAGATTAAAAAGAATCAGTCCTAGCACAGATCCCTGCGGCACCCCACTGCTGACTATGAGGGTGTATTCGGGTCCCACACCCGAGTTAGTGAACAGGTGTCCCTTCCTCCTTCACGCTGTCTTTGTCTCTCCTGTTGGACGACTTTGCATGTATTGGGGGGTGCTACTGCTATGGACAATAAGAAACAAGCTGCCACTTTAAGAGACAGAAACCTCCCCGTGTTGAGGGGTAATGGAATGTCCCCCAATACATGGAACAGAGAAGTCCACTCTTGGTTCTGTGTGTATTTGGGAGCTGTAGTCCGCGAAATCTGACCCTTGGGATCTCTGTGGGTTCTGACGGACACCCTATCTCCCACGTTGGGCTTCCATTTCGCTCTCTGGGCTTCGGGAGAACAAGGCCTGAAACCACGTCCTCTGCTGGGTAATTAACAAGGGGGCATGCAACCTTCCTCATCCTAGGGTCCAGGCACCCCGTCTGTGCACGGCCTCCAGACCAGATTCCCGCTGTCGGCACCGGCGGGCTACGACCCTGCCCTGGTCCACTTAAGGTTTCCTTCGACCGGATCTCCGTCGCCTGTGGCCCTGTTCACTGTCTTCCACCTAACCGGGTAGTCCAAGGACCCCTACCCCTGACTACACTTCTTTGTAAGCTTCACTACCAAACTCCACTCCTACTGTCAGTTTCAACTGTCAGTACTCTTGTCAAGACTGTTCAAACTCCAAACTTCATCTAACTAACGTGTTCCTGCCTCTGACACCTCAAGATCCCTAGGTGGGCATTCTCATCCGCCTGATGCTGCCCACTGGTGTGTCCTTATTATCATGAGGGGGTGGCTAAGCTTTAATGGCTGTGTGTTGTACCTGGGTGTGGGTTTTTGGTGGTATTAATGAGGGTGGACACTTTTGTGACTACCTGGTTTTGTCAGGGCGTCACATCAGCCAGAAGCAGGGGAGGACAACGTGCTGCACCCACCGCAGATCACAGGGAGGACCTGGGAGCCACGCAGACGTCCGTGTCTGGTAAGTATGTGTCTCCTGGGAAGTGGGGTATCTTCTTTTTTGAGGGGGTAAACTTACCCCCAACAATGTTTCTCCAAGAATAACTACTCCTTCAAAAATAAGCCCTAGTGCTTTTTTGAGGGGCAAAAAAAAGTACAAGACTGTCTTATTTTTGAAAAAACACGGTATTACTCATTTGCCTATACGGTAGTTTTCCCTATTCTTTGGTAACGTATCATTAACACTCAGAAAACCTGTTTTCTTGTGTACATGCCATACACCATTACCACACCTGGTAATAATGTTGGGAAAGAGCGTAAGGCACATGACAATTCTAGACATGCTGCATATTTGTCAGTGACTAAAATTTAATCAGAGAAAGAGCCTGAAGTGGAGACATTAAGAAAAGAAGGCAAAAAGAAAAAAAAAATTAGGAACACCATACACCCAGTGAAGGAACGGACTCCTGGTTAGTAGATATGATGATCACATGAATTGATATGTAATTATTGTGCACATTTCTATTTTTGTCTTGGGTGTTTATGTCCAGGTTATTGTGATTGTATCTGTAATGTCTTAAAAGCATGCCAAGAATCTTATAAGGCTACATGTGCACCCTGCAGTTTTTTCTGCACACAAACTGCAAACAAAACTGCACCTTGTCACAGAGAGCCTGGAAGTGTCAAAAAAATATTTGTAATGATGGTGCGCTTTCGTTGCTTTTTTTGCTTTTTTTGGTGCAGATTTGTTGTGTTTTTGTCATTTCTGACTTCATGTGTTTGTCGGTATAGAAAGTGTGACAAAACTGCGACAAAAAAGCGAGAAGTCAGAAGTTTGTGACAAATAAACTGCAGACAAAAAAAAGCAGCATGCGCACAGCAAATCTGAATTTTCATAGACTTTGCTGGGAAGTCAAAAGTCAGAACTTTCTGACAACAAAACTGCCCCAAAAAAAGTGACAAAAAAGCAACAAAACCTGCAGCATGCGCATATAGCCTAAGGAGGTGTAATTATTCTCTGGATCATATAAGATTATTCAAGGAATTTACAAAAGCAAATTGCTCATGGGACTGATATTCTGAATTTTTAACCCTTGCTGCAACATGACATGTATATACATCAAGGTTTGTTTTATCTAAAACTACATGTATTGCACAGCAGCTGTGCTTGTAAGATAACATGAAGTCTGGTGGTGATTGAGTTTCACAGTTGGGATTAAGCCATGTGCGCACGTTGCGTTCAGTAACGTGCAGAAATGAACGCATCCTCTGGCAGAATTTCTCATTGTCAAATTTGGTTTTGACCACATAAACGCAGGAAATACACGAGCGATTTTATAGCGTTTTTGCCGCATTTTGACCGCGTTTTACATGCATTTTCAGTGCTTAAATTGAGATGCGTTTTCAATACAAATACACAACTAAATAAAGTTTGAACATTCAAACAGTAGGAAAAAAATGAAAAATAAAATAAAAAATAATAAACTATAAATGAAACACTATAATGATAATTTACCGAAAATGATTAATGAGATTGCGGTTAGCATCAAAAAAGCATGTAACTGTCACGCTCCCCGGGTCCTCGGTTCCCCTCCCCGGGTCCTCTGCTCCGCTCCCCGGGTCCTCAGCTCCGCTCCCCGGCTCACCTGCCACGCTCCCCGCTCTCCAGCCTCCGGTGCCCGTCCTTCCCAGGCCCCCTGGTCTCCGATCCCGGCGCCCGACGGCTTCCCAGGTCCTGGCCGGCTCCCCTGCGTCCTCCTCTCAGCTTCCTTCCCTGGCTTCTGGCACCCGGGCCGCGCGCATGCGCATTAGGGCGCGCGCGCGGTCACTGACCCTTTCTTAAAGGGCCAGCGTCCATTAACAGGAAATGATGCAAAACAGGTACAGGGTATAAAGGGGTTTATTGTCCAAGGGGGCGGGGCCTGATCTTCGTGTTTCCTAAGCTAGGAGTCAGGTCTCCTGGTGTTTTTGTGATATACTCACCTATCTCTCTTGTAGAGCCGTGCCTGCCTCGCCATCCGGTCCTGACCGAATCCCGAACCCCGAACGCTGTCCATCTGCCATCCTGACAGTCCGTACCATCTCGGATCCCTGCGGTGACCCGTCATCTCGCTCCAACGGTTCCGGACCCCGCTTGACATCATCTCGGCTTCCGAACCTGAGCTGCGTCACCCAGACTACCACCAGTGATTCCGTGGTCCCAGGGACTTCTCCGTTATCCTCGTGTGCACGGACTGTTCTGCTGTCTATAGTGCTCCAGCTACCGGACCCCTTACCAACATCTAGGAGTTCGGCCCAGTGGATCCACCTCCTGGGTCTGCCCGTCCACCTGGCCCTGACAGTAACAAGCTAGGAATTTCTTTAAGGATGCGTTTTTATGATTCTCATTGACTTCAATGTTAGCAAAACGCTGCCAAAATGGCAAAAACAATTGACATGTTGCTTCTTTAAACGCAGAGATTTTGACAATTTTTTTACACCAAAAACGCTGCGTTTATAAAAGCATTGTGCGCACAAGAAAGCCCTATTTTCCATAGACTTTGCCTGGAAATCAAAACGCATGCAATTTTGCATTAAAACGCTGCAGATCAAAAAGCTGCGGAAACGCATGAAAAAACGCAATGTGCACACATGGCCTTACAGAAGTATCTCATGCTGACCGATTAACACCTTTTATAGTGATCCCAAAATGACATAGGGAGTGTGGTAGGTTTAAATTAGCAGCCAAATGGTGCACTGTGATGGGACTTGTTTTTTTATCACTCTCCACCATAGACATAGCAATTAAAGGAGAGCAAATCTAGAAGATAGAGTTAAGACTACAGTAAGGTTTCTATATTTGCAGTCTTTAATGCCTTTCATGTGGCACTAACCGGTATTTTTAGCCTTTGTTTAACCTAATAAATAAACAAAAAACATATGGCGTCCCACCTATTTTTATATAACCAACCAAGATAAAGCATTCAGCTCTGGGCTGGTATTATCAGGGTGGGAAGGCCTATGGTTATTGGGCCTTTCCCAGCCTTAAAATACGAGCCTGCAGCTGCCTCTCACATTAGTTGCGCCAATTCTGGCGCTTCACTTCAGGTCTTTCTGATTGGCCTGGTGCTAAGGCAATTGGGGTAATGGTAGGTGGGGTTAATGTCAGCTGTGTAGTGTCAGCTGGCATCACGTTTAGGGGTTAGTAATAGAATGGGGTCATTGGGGTCATTCCCATTACTAACCTAGTAGGGAAAAATAAAAAACACACAAACACATATTTTCTTTGAAAAAATACTCCTTGAGACAGTCCCTAGTTCACCATTTTTTTTTTATTTTACTCTGACATAGTCCATGTGTCGCGGGCGGAGGAGGGGACGCCGCGCTCTCCCACTGCTCGGGTCCGGCTCCCGCTGCTGCTGCAGCCTCCGCTGCTCGGTGGCTCGAGCGATGGGCCGGATCCCGGGGACTCGAGCGGCGCTCCTCGCCCGTGAGTGAAAAGGGGATTGGTTTTGGGGATTTATTGTCCGTGATGCCACCCACGGTTGTGGTGATTGTGTGGACACCACCGCTGCTCTGTATGGGGATCCCAGGAGCGGTGACAGGGAGCAGCTTTGTTGTTATTTCTCCCCTCCGTGGGTAGGGGATTGGTTGTCCCGGGGCCCGGTGATGGGGTAGGGATGGATGTCAGGCCGGGTGCGGGGCCTGGTGAGGTGCAGGGTCTGAGACGTTGACACAGTTCTCGGTAAAACACACGGCTGGAAAGACGGTTCCCACGGACGGCTGCTGTTGCTTTTCCCCGGTAGTTGACGGTGACGGTCTCTTTCCCTGCACCTTGTGTAATGTTGGTAGCGATGGGTTCCCACCGGTAACCCGCTCCCCGACTTGGAAATGGGCCGGAGGAGCCCCTCTTTGCCCGCAGTCGCTGGCCCTGAGAAACTGGTGCCTTGGCGGTGGCGGTGTCTCTCTCCTACGGTTGGACAGTTGCCTTCAATCGGGACTTAATTGTTGGGAGACCCGGAGGTCCCCTTCACTGACGGATTTGGCAAATTCACGGTGACTCCTAGCCTTGCCGGGATCCGAAAGGCCCCTGCCAATGGTGCTGGCTTCTCTTTGTATACCAGTCCGGTACCGCCGGGCCACCACCCATCCACGGTCCTTTCGGCAACCTCCGATCAGCCTCTCCTGCAGACGGTCACCGCCGTCTGCTAACCTTGCTGTCTCAGTCCGGGGCACACACCCGGACCAACTTCAGGCTTTCAAACTGTCACTTTCTCCTTCACTTCAACTCCTCTCTCTTGCTCCTCCACCACTCCACTCTAGCTTCAACTCTAATCTACCTTCAACTTCAACTTCCACAACTCATCTGCCTGGTTTTCCCGCCTCCAGGACTGTGAACTCCCCGGTGGGCGGAGCCAACCACCTGGCCCACCCCCTGGTGTGGACATCAGCCACAGGAGGAAGGCAACAAGGGTTTCTGGTTTAGCTTTGGTGTACCTATCCGGGGTGTAGGGTGTGGTGATGTCATTACCTGTGACCCCTGGCTTGCCCAGGGCGTCACACATGGAATGCTCATGATGTCCACTGATTTTCCAGCATAACCTCTGGAGCCTTGAATAACGCTTCATTGATCAATACTGGTCAGGCTGCATGCTACAATACCCAGCGACTGTGATAAGTTGTGATGATGTCAGTAACATTACCGCTCATTATTGCTCTAGCAATATCAGGCTGGGAATGTTCATGGATTTTCACCCCTTCCCAGCCTAAAAATATC
This sequence comes from Anomaloglossus baeobatrachus, assembly GCF_048569485.1. NCBI lineage: Eukaryota > Metazoa > Chordata > Amphibia > Anura > Aromobatidae > Anomaloglossus > Anomaloglossus baeobatrachus. The sequence continues at coordinate 590,110,313 of NC_134355.1, forward strand.
AGCCTACAACTGAGCCTGAATTCGTGCATCCATTAGATACACCAATTCTGGTACTTTGCCTGGCTCTTCCCAGTTGCACTGGTGCCTTGGCAATCAAGGTAGTATTTTGGGGGGTTGATATCAGCTTTGTAATGTCAGCTGGCATCAAGCCCAGGGGTTAATAATGGAGAGGTGTCTATCAGAGAATGTCATTATCAAGGGCGGCACCGTGGCTCAGTGGTTAGCACTGCAGACTTGCAGTGCTGGGGTCCTGGGTTCAAATTCCACCAAGGACACCATCTGTAAGGAGTTTGTATGTTCTCCCTGTGTTTGCGTGGGTTTCCTCTGGGCTCTCCGGTTTCCTACCACACTCCAAAAGACATACAGATAGGGACTTTAGATTGTGAGCCCCTATGGGGACAGTGTTCCTGATGTATGTAAAGCGCTGCGGAATATGTCTGCACGATAGAAAAATAAAGATTTATTATCAATAGTAAGTAAAGTGAGATAAACGCACAGAAAAATAGTTTATTTGAATAAAGACACTTCCACACTATTACTTATTCACTAATTTATTATCAAAAATGCTCCTGCAAAGTTCTGTCATAGTCTATAATCCAAGAATGCAGCTCCAGGGACTGTGAACAGCAGTAAAGTACAGCTATTCAGAAGAGCTGGGTAGTGAGACAACGCTTAGTGCTGCTCTAAGCGAGACACGGCAATGCTGATGTGTCTTTTTTCTTCTTACTAGCCCCTGGGATTGATGCCAGCTCAAATTAGACAGCTGACATGAACAAAAATAAATAATACCCTAATTGCCACTGCACCAGGGCATTCAGGAACAGCCAAGCAAAGCAACAGAATTGGCACATCTAATGTGATGTGTCAATTTTAGGGAGGTTGCAGGCTGAGGTTTTTAGGCTGGGAAGAGCCAAATAACTATGGACATTCCCAGCCTGATAATATCAACCCCAGCTGTTTCTTTTACCTTGGCTGGTTATCAACAATGGGGGAACCCCACGTCATTATTTTAAATTAATTTTTTATTTAGTACCAAGAAGCAACCTGGGAGTCCAGGCATCTTGGCCATGCTTTTTTTGTCTATTTCATTGAATTTCCTGCCCCCCAGCCCTCCTGTTGGAGTCTTCTGGAAAAATGCTTGCATTCATAAATTGACTTCCATTATACTCGTTACTTGAATAAAGCCCATCAGAGCGTCCTAACTGCTCGATTCGAGTAATGAAGGCTTGAGAATTTTAGTGCTCGCTCATTACTAATGTAAAACAGTTTTATTTAAATTTTAACCAGAAAATATATTTATCTATGCTCCACTGCATTACCCAATGATGAAAGCTCATTGACATCCCACAACAGCATCATGAGGTGTGACTGGGTAAGAAAGTCAATCAAAGAGTTTGAAATCATTGGAAAACTCACAAGCAATGTGCCACCGGTAACAGGTAGTGATGGGTGTGCATGCTCAACAGAACTTGACACTCGATCGAGCATCAGGGTGCTCGGGCACACTTGTTGCTCAATCATGTATCCCTGGTGCTCAAGTGCCATGTTCAACTTACTGCCCCGCATGTATCAAATCTGTGGTTCAGCCAGTAAACATGCATGTAAACCCCTTTACTAACTATACTGAGTCTACAACCATCCCCCCACTTACCATACTGTATCTGGACCCATCTCCCCTTCACACGTACACTCCCCTCGCTCCCCATTCTGGGTCCTCATACATCCTTCTTTTACTTCCCATACTGTCTGCACCCATCCCCCTTCACTTCCCATGCTGTGTCCTTAACTCCCCCCCCAATCTGTGTCAGCACCCATCACCCCTTGATTCGCAAACTATGTCCTCAAAGTACCTCCTAGTTACAATAAATCTTTGGTGTCTTCAGCTCCACTAGAGCACTAACCACTATTGCTGTGTGTGCCACTGTGACACCAGCGAGTGACATCACCAGTGTGATCAGATGATCTGCTCATGTTGCTCTGGCCCGGAAGTGCCAATGGTCAGGGCATCAATTAGGCTTGGGTCTGAAACATGTGAGTACAATTGAGCACTGGGAGCCAGTGCTCTGTACTTTCTCTTGACAGCCGACTCAGAGAGATGCAGGCTTCCACTATAGTGGGGGGCACAATTCAGCCACCTCAGAGACCACCGTATCCTGTGGCCCGACAGCACCCTACCTGTTGGCTGGGCCCGGGGATATGCCTTGGCCACCCCCCCTCTATATGTGTAGCCATTCTATATCAGTTTTTAATCTGATCAGATGATTAAATTAGTGCTTTTTTTACTTTGCATTAATACCATTTGTTATGTTACAGAATTTTTCCACTTAAACATTTCTGTATATTTTCTTTTGTTTTGCAGTCTGACAACTTATACTGCAGTGATGTTAAAAAAATCAAGGATAGTCATCTTCTCTTTTCTGGTGACAAGCCTCGGGTTTTTTTTTGGAATGACCCACAAAGAAAGTATTTATCCTTATACATCTTTTTTCTCAAGAAGAAATATATTAAATGAATCAATTATGTTAATGAATAACATTTTCAATCCAATTCATGATTGGTCAAGTATCACATATGCATCAAGTACTAAACCATCAAGTGTTCAGGAAAATACCTTATTGAGGACCATCAAGACATTGTCAAGCACAACGTTAAAAACTGCTTTTGTTTCTCCTTCTGAGGTATTAAAAGGAGGTGATGGGATCATATTTTTGGAAACTACAGATCGAATACAACCCCCTACATTAATTTTATGTGCCCTAGAATCAGCAGCTCGTGTGTACAAGAACCAACCAGTGGTCTTCTTCATGAAAGGATTAAGCAATACCAACAAAGAAGAAATGGTGAAGAGACATTTCTCAGCGCTCTCATCCCTGAGGAACATTCACTTCTTCCCGCTGAAGTTTGAGGAAGTATTTGCTGACACACCACTTCACTCCTGGTATCAGAAGGTAAAGTGCTCACCATCTGATCAATATAAATATTATTAATTACAATGACCAAATGTAAGGTAGATTTCAATTTTGTAGGGTTGGCTTTGTGATGTCCAGGCTGAGTAAAGGTGGCATTTAAAATAGTATGACCGCTAAGTCTTTCGGCCTCAACTTATCTTTGTAATAGTAATTATTCCACTAGCGTATTGTATACAGTATGATGGAAATAACTTACAATTAGGATACCATTGTTACTAAGCCACTACGCCAAATAATATACTTTTCCGGTGTGTGGTCTAGCATCATTGCTTAGATATCTATACACAGGTGTTATTTGGACAATATTTAGTATTTTAATTTGATTCCTGACTGTCCTCTACTGGACCACAGGTAAGACATGATTTACATTCCAGTATAGATAGAACTACAATTAACAAATCGATATCAAAATTACAACATGATCACTGTTGCTTTTCAGCATGCTTAATCCTGCTAATTCCGGATTTCAGCTGTCAAAGGGGAATCTGGAGACTCTCAAAATACTTTATATAATTTTCTTTTACTTAATTCTCTTCCCACCCCCTTAGCTAGAGTGACAGGTCTCTATGTACAGGAATAGTCCTGTCAATCAAGCAGAGCTGGGTGTGGCTAAGCCGAGGGTCCCGCCTCAGTGACTACTCATCTGAGTTTGCACATTTCTCTCTCGTTTACATTATAAGCATACAAATCAGTAATAAGGGATCCTGTCCCTGATTCCGGAAAAATTAAACCCCTAACGGTTGTCCTTCAAGAACAAATGTCAATATGGAGAAGGAACTGGTCACACAATGACAAACCGTGGTGTATATAATGATAGAGAGAGGAGAAGGCTGTACATTAAATTATTTTTTGGTGAAGGTAAGAAATCATGGATTATATATTAGACTGTACAATTTATTGCATTAACCGCTATATTTATTTATTCTTGAATACTTTGAAAAGGTAATAAAATTTGATAAATGTTTTACAGTAGCCAATAAAAAGTCATCAGTCCCCTCTATAGAAGGTTTCTAAAGTTAATGAGGACCAAAAGCTATTTTCATAAATTAGGCTTTATTTTTGAGGTTCACCCAGTCCCATTGCATTTTAATTATTTAGCAATTTATAAAGAAAACAAATGCAAATATTTTAGAATAATACATCTAAGGGATCATTTAAATAATTGATTATTAGTGATTTGCATAGTAGGCGGATGTGCAGTACCAGGCCATGGCCACTATGCTGTTGGTGAAGCTGTGCAGCTAAGGAACTGATCACATCCTGCCACCACCAACACCGAGAACAGCTGATCGGCAGTGAGTTGTACACCCATTAATCAGATACTGATGACCTATCTAATGATAGGCCATCAGTTTAAGAGTCTTGGAAATCTTTTTTTAATTTCTTAAGTAATGTTTTCTGAGGCAATTGAATTGCCTGTGAATTAAAAGTTAAACAGTGTCCACATTGCACAAAATGATGCAAGTGCCTTATGTGACATTTCTGTTTGTAATCTCTCACCTTCCCTTATCATCTTTATCTGGTCTAGACAGCTTTAAAACATTTTCCAAACCAACTGTAATCTTTTTAAATAGAAAATTAAAAATAAAGAACTAACACATTGTAGTTGCATACATATGCACACCCTTAAACTAATACTTTATTGAAGTAACTTTGAATTTATGACAGCATTCAGTCTTTTGAGGTAGAAGTCTATCAGTATGGCATATCCATAGTTGGAAATCTTTGCCTACCCTTCCTTGCATAGTGTTCCAAATCTGTCAGATGGCAAGGTCATCTCATCTGCACAGTGTCCTATTCAGGTCAACCAACAGATTTTCAATTTGATTGGTCTCTGGCTGGGCCATTTCAGTACTTTGATCTTCCACCTTGACTAAAGTTCTAGTTCCAGTTTTTGAAAATATCCATAAAGTGTAATGCTGACTCCACCCTGCCTAGCTGTGGGTATGGTTTTAGTTTGGTTATGTGCACTTTAGGCTTTGTGCCAAACATACCTTTTAGAATTATTATCTAAAAGTTCAAACTTGATCTCATCATGGCATAAAACATTTTGCTATGTGCATTTGATGTAGGTTACAGCAAAATATAGTCGGACTTTGATCATTTTCTTTGTCAAAAAAACCCTTGCCATCTTATCCCAAAGGTCACACATGAAGAATACGGGATATTGTTGTCATGCAGTACACAATCAATAATACCCAAAAATTCCTGCAACTGAAGGCAATCTGTCAGTAGGATAATGGTCTTAAGCCGCCTATATGGGCAAGTAGGTCAAACAAAGTTTAATAAAATGTCATCTTGATATCTGCGATCTGATGTCTTAAGGGTGCTTTACACACTGCGACATCGCTAACAATATATCGTCGGGGTCACGTCATTAGTGACGCACATCCGGCGCCGTTAGCGACATCGCAGCATGTGACACCAATTAGCGACGATCAACGAGCGCAAAAACATGAAAAATCATTGCTCGTTGACACGTCGTTCATTTCCTTAATATCGTTGCTGCTGCAAGTACGATGTTGTTCATCGTTCCTGCGACAGCACACATCGCTATGTGTGACACTGTGACACCCCAGGAACGACGAAAATCTCCTTACCTGCGTCTACCGGCAATGAGGAAGGAAGTAGGTGGGTGGCATGTTCCGGCTGCCCATCTCCGCCCCTCCTCTGCTATTGGCCAGCCGCTTAGTGACGCTGCAGCGATGTCGCTGTGACGCCGAACGCACCTCCCCCTTGAAGGAGGGATTGTTCGGGGGTCACAGCAACGTCGCTGACAAGTTATCTGCGTGTAACGCTGCCATAGCGATAATGTTTGCTACGGCAGCGATCACCAAATGTCGCATGAGCGACGAGGGTGGGTGGTGGGTGCTATCGCGCACGACATCGCTAGCTTTCGCTTGCGATGTCGCAGCATGTAAAGCACCCTATAGGGTACTTTCACACTTGTGTTAGTCACAACCCGCCGCTTTGGAAAACAGCGCAATCCGTTAACGGCTTGCGCTGTTTCCCATAGACTTGTATGGATGACGAATTGCGACTATTGTGTCTGTGTTGCATCCGCCGGCCGACGCTGAGTCATTATTTTGACCGAGCGCTGGCCGTATAGAACGCAGAATGCAACGTTTTTTTATTGACGAATTGCATTGCTTCACACTGAGCATGCTCAGTGCTTGTGTGAAATCAATGTCCGGGGAATCTCTCTCCGGCGGCGGCCAATCAGCTGATAGCCCGGCAGCCAGCTTTTATGAAGATCAGCTGAAAATGGGACAAAAGCCGGCCGCCGGCTGATCAGCTAATCGCTGACAAAAGCCAGATGCCAGGCAATCAGTTGATTGCTCACAAAAACCGGCCGGCTTTTGTGAGCAATCAGCTGATTGCCCGGCCTCCGGCCAATGAGCTGATCTTCATAAAAGCTGGCGGCTGAACGATCAGTTGATCTTCATAAAAGCCGGCCTCCGGCCGATCAGCTAATCACTCATAAGAGTCGGCTGCCGGGAGATCAGCTGATTACTCACAAAAGCCGATGTGTCATGATTAAGGGCGTTTAGCCAGAAACTAGTTGACCTCGCTGGTATCACTGCCTTTTTGTCTGTACTGCACTTTAAAATAAAAATAAAAATATTATCCACTGTTTGGAGCCGGAATATATATTTTCTCTTTTGGATATTTCAACGGCCGTGGCAGGACCTGTTTCCGTGCTCAACATTTGTGTGTCAGGCGGAGGTGATCTGGATCAAATTTTGTTTGCTTAAAAAAAAAAAAAATTCTATCAGAGTACATTTTCGGGTAGATCTTATTTTCGGAGGAACAGGAACCTTTTAGTATGTATTATTCTGACATTTGGACACATGGTGTATCACTATCGCTATATCAGAAATATAAAGTTGTATAATAATAATGATATGCTGGCACAGACTTTAATGTATCTATTTTATTTCAGATTAATCAACAACAGCAGTCATTCTGGACCCATGTTAGCTCTGATGCCTGCAGGATAGCTCTGATCTGGCGGCACGGTGGCATTTATATGGATACAGACTTCATCTCATTAAAAGCCATACCCAAAAAAGACTTCTTAGCTGCAGAATCTTCTAATTACTCTAGCAATGGTATTTTTGGGTTTTCATCTCGTCATGATTTCACTCAGAAATGTATGGAGGACTTTGTGCAAAATTATGATAGCAGAATATGGGGACAGCAAGGACCACGTCTCTTTACCCGTATTTTAAAGAAGTTCTGTGACTTACCAGAATTTGTTGGTTCTGAAAATGCCTTGTGTGGAAACAATACTTTGTTCAATCCCCAGCGATTTTACCCTATTATTTGCCCAGATTGGAAACAGTATTATCAGATATGGGAAAAATTGCCATCTTTTAATAACTCCTATGCTTTGCATCTCTGGAACTTCATGAATAAGGAAAAATTAACTATGGTACCTGGTAGTAACACATTAGCAGAATTTCTCTACAAACAGTATTGTCCATCCACATATAGTGCAACATCTAGTTGAACCCTTTTTAGCACATAAGTTTTAGTTATAAAGGTAATAATTGTGAAATTTTGTAACCAATTTTTCAGATCTTATACAAAATCACCCTCATGAGACATTTTTATATTTTGTCATGTTAACTTTAAAAATTCCTCAATTCAAGGTCAGGTTCAAACGAGCTTATTAAAAATTGTCTGACATTTATTCAGAAGAGGAGTTTCATCTGTTTAGTCATCCGTATTCCTTAAGTATCCCTTCTGTGTGTTTATATTTTACATCCATTTGGTATCTGTGTTTATACCAGTTCAAAATTTGAATAAGGAGGAAAATAACCCAGCTGGGTGCAAATGGTGTTTCTTTATTCGTGCACGAACAGACAGTGCACAACCAACGTTAACGCGTTTCTGGCTTAACGCCCTTAATCATAACCTTGGTTATGACTAAGGACGTTAAGCCAGAAATGCGTTAACGTTGGTTGTACACTGTCTGTTCATGCACGAATAAAGAAACATCGTTTGCACCCAGCTGGATTATTTTCCTCATTGTTTGTTTCGTGGCCAGGGCAGGGCCGACATCCGAGGGCAGCGGTCAGGTCAGGTGTAGAGTTGAGCGCGGTTCGTGGTTCGAGGTTCTCCAGTTCGCGGCTCGAGTGATTTTGGGGGCTGTTCTAGATCGAACTAGAACTTGAGCTTTTTTGCTAAAGCTCGATAGTTCTAGATACGTTCGAGAATGGTTCTAGCAGCAAAAAAAACAGCTAATTACTAGCTGGCTTTCCCCTGTAATAGTGTAAGTCACTCTGTGACTCACACTATTATGACATTTCAGTGTATAGTGTGCGGGAACAGCGCATTCAGATCACTGCTGTATGTATAATGGCGATCGCCATTTTTTTTTTTTCCTTGTCTTCCTTCCCTAAGCTCGCGTGTGTAGTGGGGGGGCCCAGCATGTCAGCCAATCCCAGACACACACACAGCTAAGTGGACTTTTAGCCAGAGAAGCAACAGCATGTGTGATAGGATGTCCATGTCACATGTCCCTGCATTATAAAACCGGACATTTTCCTCCAGCACGCCATTATCTGCCTTCTGCGTCCTTGGTGTCAGACATCACTGGCGCAGCTCTTATCGCCGATACTGCTGTATACGCTCCATACACAGCGCTGGACAGCTTAGGGATAGCACTTTCTATCAGTCCTTTTAAGGGCTCATACCGGCAGGGTCAGAGCCATAGGTGACAGGTCCGTGAAAATAGAGTTTAACAGCTACACAAGATGACAGCGTCTGTGTAGCTAAGTTCAGAGATTTCCTCGCTGCATTTCCCCATTAGGAGGGATAGAAAGGCAGGCTTTCATTCCTCTACCCAGAGACCCACAACCCTGCCACTGTACCCTCCTGCCCTTTCCACACTCCAACTCATTGTTACTAAGCCATTATACTAGCAAACACTGGGTGAACTTAGTGGCAACCTAAACGTGGCTGTTGGACTGCTGTATTGCCCCAGTAGTGCAAAGATATTTGCAACACGTCTGCCTGCATTGCACACTCATACTCATTGTTACTAAGACATTATACTAGCAAACACTGAGTGAACTTAGTGGCATCCTAAACGTGGCTGTTGGACTTCTGTATTGTCCCACTAGTGCAAAGACATTTGCAGCACCTCTGCCTGCATTGCACACTCAAAATCATTGTTACTAAGCCATTATACTAGCAAACACTGAGTGAACTTAGTGGCATCCTAAACGTGACTGTTGGACTGCTGTATTGCTCCAGTAGTGCAAAGATATTTGCAGCACCTCTGCCTGCATTGCACACTCAAACTCATTGTTACTAAGCCATTATACTAGCAAACACTGAGTGAACATAGTGGCATCCTAAACGTGGCTGTTGGACTGCTTTATTGCCCCAGTAGTGCAAAGATATTTGCAGCACGTCTGCCTGCATTGCACACTCAAACTCATTGTTACTAAGCCATTATACTAGCAAACACTGAGTGAACTTAGTGGCATCCAAGACGTGGCTGTTGGACTGCTGTATTGCCCCAGTAGTGCAAAGATATTTGCAGCACGTCTGCCTGCATTGCACACTCAAACTCATTGTTACTAAGCCATTATACTAGCAAACACTGAGTGAACTTAGTGGCATCCTAAATGTGGCTGTTGGACTGCTGTATTGCCCCAGTAGTGCAAAGATATTTGCAGCACGTCTGCCTTAATTACACACTCAAACTCATTGTTACTAAGCCATTATACTAGCAAACACTGAGTGAACTTAGTGGCATCCTAAACGTGGCTGTTGGACTTCTGTATTGTCCCACTAGTGCAAAGATATTTGCAGCACCTCTGCCTGCATTGCACACTCAAACTCATTGTTACTAAGCCATTATACTAGCAAACACTGAGTGAACTTAGTGGCATCCTAAACGTGGCTGTTGGACTGCTGTATTGCCCCAGTAGTGCAAAGATATTTGCAGCACGTCAGCCTGCATTGCACACTCAAACTCATTGTTACTAAGCCATTATACTAGCAAACACTGAGTGAACTTAGTGGCATCCTAAACGTGGCTGTTGGACTGCTGTATTGCCAAAGTAGTGCAAAGATATTTGCAGCACCTCTGCCTGCATTGCACACTCAAACTCATTGTTGCTAAGCCATTATACTAGCAAACACTGAGTGAACTTAGTGGCATCCTAAACGTGGCTGTTGGACTGCTGTATTGCCAAAGTAGTGCAAAGATATTTGCAGCACGTCTGCCTGCATTGCACACTCAAACTCACTGTTACTAAGCCATTATACTAGCAAACACTGAGTGAACTTAGTGGCATCCTAAACGTGGCTGTTGGACTGCTGTATTGCCCCAGTAGTGCAAAGATATTTGCAGCACGTCTGCCTGCATTGCACACTCAAACTCATTGTTACTAAGCCATTATACTAGCAAACACTGAGTGAACTTAGTGGCATCCTAAACGTGGCTGTTGGACTGCTGTATTGCCCCAGTAGTGCAAAGATATTTGCAGCACATCTGCCTGCATTGCACACTCAAACTCATTGTTACTAAGCCATTATACTAGCAAACACTGAGTGAACTTAGTGGCATCCTAATCGTGGCTGTTGGACTTCTGTATTGTCCCACTAGTGCAAAGATATTTGCAGCACCTCTGCCTGCATTGCACACTCAAACTCATTGTTACTAAGCCATTATACTAGCAAACACTGAGTGAACTTAGTGGCAACCTAAACGTGGCTGTTGGACTGCTGTATTGCCCCAGTAGTGCGAAGATATTTGCAGCACGTCTGCCTGCATTGCACACTCAAACTCATTGTTACTAAGCCATTATACTAGCAAACACTGAGTGAACTTAGTGGCATCCTAAACGTGGCTGTTGGACTTCTGTATTGTCCCACTAGTGCAAAGATATTTGCAGCACCTCTGCCTGCATTGCACACTCAAACTCATTGTTACTAAGCCATTATACTAGCAATTTATGCTGCCAGTGTAAGGGCCGTAAATGCATTGTCAGGGATAATTATTCTTTATTATTCTGCTGTTAATAAAGCTAGACCACCGCTGCAATCTACACCACCTCTCAATTTTTACTGCCACATTTTAAGTGCACAATCTTGTCGCAATCAACATGAGTGGCAAAATGACAAGTGCTGGTGGAAAGGGGAAGAGAAGTGTTGGAAAAGGAAAAAAAGGGTTTGTCCGTGGGGAAGGTGGCAAAGCTCCATTAACATCTGCTAAAGATAGACCATCTACCAGCAAAAGTAAGATGTCTACTACTTACCGTGGACAATCCAATGTGCTCCCTTTTTTACGGACACGAACAACAGGAACAAAGGTAGATGATGGCAAAAAAAGGAAAATGCTTGAATGGATCTCAAGTGGTCCAACAAGTGCCCTCTCAGCCACCTCAACTACCGCATCCAAAAAACACCAGTCCTCTGAGTTGTTATCCCAATCAAACTTGCTTTCTCCCAGCTCTGAAGTCTCCATCAGCCCTGCACAGTATGGTGGAAGTGAGATGGCTGAGTCTGCAGAGCTGTTCAGTCACACTATAGCCTGGGAATCAGAGGTCCGCTCCCAAGCTACAGTGAGTACAGACCAGGAAATGGTCTGCAGTGATGCCCAGAACCTTTGTGACTCTGATTCAGGCCGTGAGGACCAAGTTTCTGAGCATAATATTGACCCTTTGTCACAAACTGTAACACCTGTGGTTATAGACAATGAGGAGCATACTGATGACGATGAGACGCAGATACCAGATTGGGATTACAACTTAAATATTCGGTCAGGGCAAGAAGAGGCTCGGTCTGAGGGTGAGGGGAGTGCAAACACAACAATTGATGAGGAAGTTCTAGATCCCACCTACTGTCAACCCACAGTCAGGCACTCGAGGAGGTCAACAGAGGCGGTGGAGGAGGATGCAACCGACGACGAAGTTACCTTGCGCCTTCCTGGACAGAGTCGGAGCACTGGTAGCACGTCTACAACTGCATCATCAGCCACCACTCTGCCTCTGAGCACTAGTCGGGGGGGCTCAGCAGGTCGCATGCCCTCTAAGCCTTGCCTAGCCTGGTCCTTTTTTGACATAGAAAAAGATCGCCCAAATTATGTGATGTGTAAAATTTGTTGTGATTCTGTTAGTAGAGGTCAAAACCTCAGCAGTTTGACAACTTCTTCCATGAAGCGTCACATGAATAAATATCATAGGTCCCAGTGGGAAGTTCACCATGCTGCAATGCGGCCTAGCGGAGCGAACCATCCACGGCGTGCCCCTTCCAGTGCATCCGCGCGCTCTTCATCTTCTAGGACTGTGGGGACAGCTGTCACACCTGGTTTTCCACGCACAACTTCCACCACTGTAACCGCAACAGGCAGTTTGCTTGGTAGGTCGTCAGTTGGTTTGGAAGGGGAAACAAGTGCGTGTGTACAGCTCTCTCAGACATCGATAGCACCAACGTTGGATGAAGGCAACATCATGTCTCCGACTGCACTTTCCTCACAAACCTGCATTTTTCCAGGGACACCGTACTCAACACCGTCTACACACAGCAGCCAGATCTCTGTCCCTCAGATGTGGACAAATAAAAGGCCATTTCCTGCGACCCATGACAAAGCTAAGAGGTTGACTTTATCCCTCTGTAAGCTCTTGGCTACCGAAATGCTGCCTTTCCGCCTGGTGGACACACAGGATTTTAGAGACCTTATGTCTGTCGCTGTGCCCCAGTACCAGATGCCCAGTCGCCCCTACTTCTCTAAGAAAGGTGTGCCCGCGCTACACCAGCATATCGCACACAACATCACCGCTTCCTTGAGAAACTATGTGTGTCAACGGGTGCATTTCACCACCGATACTTGGACCAGTAAGCATGGACAGGGACGTTACATGTCGCTGACTGGGCACTGGGTAACTATGGTGATAGATGGTGAAGGGTCTGCTGCACAAGTCTTGCCGTCCCCACGACTTGTGTGTCAATCCTCTGTCTGTCCATGTTCCGCCACTGCTTCTGTCTCCTCCACCTCATCTGTGTCCTCCACCCCCGCCCCAAGCCTGCCTGGTCAGGCCACCAGCGTTCTCACTGCACAGAAGGAATCACGCACCCCTCATTACTATGCTGGCAGCAGAGCGCAACGGCATCAGGCGGTCTTTAGCTTGACATGTCTTGGGAATTTGAGTCACACAGCTGAGGAGTTGTGGTCAGCTCTGCGGTCCGAGTTTAATAAATGGTTGTCTCCACTCAACCTGCAGCCTGGTAAGGCCGTGTGCGACAATGCTGCAAACCTGGGTGCGGCCCTTCGCCTGGGCAAGGTGACACACGTACCTTGTATGGCTCACGTGTTGAACCTTGTTGTCCAGCAATTTTTAACACACTATCCCGGCCTAGATGGCCTTCTGTTAGGGCCAGGTGGACGGGCAGACCCAGGAGGTGGATCCACTGGGCCGAACTCCTTGATGATGGTAAGGGGTCCGGTGGCTGGAGCACTACAGGTAGCAGAACAGTCCGTGTACAAGAGGAGAATGCAGAAGTCCCTGGGACCACGGAGTCACTGATGGTAGTCCGGGTGACGGAGCTCAGGTTCGGAGGCCAAGATGTGGTCAGGCGGAGTCCGGAACCGATGGAACGAGCAGACGGGTCACCACAGGGATCAGAGATGGAACAGACTGTCAGGATGGCAGATGGGCAGCGTTCGGGGTTCAGGATCTGGCAGGACCGGGTGGCGAAGCAGGATCGGCTCTAGAAGAGAGAGAGGTGAGTATCTCACAGAAACACAAGGAGACCTGACTCCTAGCTTGGGAAACACGAAGAACAGGCCCCGCCCACTTGGACATTAAACCCCTTTATACCCTGTACCTGCGTGTTCAATTTCCTGTTAATGGACGCTGGCCCTTTAAGAGAGGGTCAGTGACCGCGCGCGCGCCCTAATGCGCATGCGCGCGGCCCGGGTGCCAGAAGCCAGAGGAGGGAGCGGTGAGGAGGAAGCAGGAGAGCCGGACTGGGGCTGGGTTGCCATCGGACGCCGGGAGCGGGGACCGGGCTGCCTGGGGACCGCAGGCGAGGGGGCAGGAAGGCTGTGGAGCAGGGGACCAGGAAGCCTGGCTAGGGAGCGGCTGAGCCCGGCAGGGGAGCCGGTGAGTGTGACAGGGGACCCGGGGAGCGTGACAGGGGACCCGGGGAGCGTGACACCTTCTGACCAGGGCACGAAAACTGTCTGCTCACTTTCGCTGTTCAAGCGCCACAGCTGAGCGACTTGCATCGCTCCAGAAGTCTTTCGGCCTGCCGGTTCATCGCCTGAAATGCGATGTGCCGACACGCTGGAATTCGACTCTCCACATGTTACAGCGACTGTGGCAGCACCGTCGAGCCCTGGTGCAATACGTCATGACGTATAGCCTGGGCCAGCGAGATGCAGAGGTGGGTCAGATCACCCTGATGGAGTGGTCTCAGATCAAGGACCTATGCACCCTTCTGCACAGTTTCGACATGGCGACGAATATGTTTAGCGCTGACAATGCCATTATCAGCATGACAATTCCAGTCATTTACATGCTGGAGCACACGCTAAACACTATTTGGAGTCAGGGGGTGGGACAACAGGAAGGGGAGGAACTACAGGAGGATTCATATGCGCAAGACACAACAACATCACCAAGGTCCAGACGTTCATCATCACCAACGCGGCAGGCATGGGACCATGGGGGACAGGGATCAACAAGGGCGCATGGTAGCAGGCGAAATGTTGAGGAAGGTGCAAGAGAACATGAAGAAATGGAGGACGAACTGTCCATGGACATGGAAGACTCAGCGGATGAGGGAGACCTTGGTCAAATTTCAGTTGAAAGAGGTTGGGGGGAGATGTCAGAGGAAGAAAGAACGGTTATAACCTCTATGCCACAAACACAGCGTGCACTTGGTCCGCATGGCTGCGCAAGACACATGAGTGCTTTCTTGCTGCACTACCTCCAACATGACCCTCGTATTGTCAAAATTAGAAGTGATGATGACTACTGGCTTGCCACACTATTAGATCCCCGATACAAGTCCAAATTTTGTGACATAATTCCAGCCATAGAAAGGGATGCACGTATGCAGGAGTATCAGCAGAAGCTGTTACTCGATCTTAGCTCGGCTTTTCCACCAAACAACCGTGCAGGTGCAGGGAGTGAATCTCCCAGTTGTAACTTGACAAACATGGGACGGTCTCGTCATCTTCAACAGTCTACCCGTCCCAGTAGGACTGTATCTGGTGCTGGTAACAGCAATTTTATGGAATCTTTTCATAATTTTTTTAGACCCTCCTTTGCAAGGCCAACAGAGACAACAAGTCTAACACATAGTCAACGGCTGGAGAGGATGATACAGGAGTATCTCCAAATGTACATCGATGCCATGACTTTGCAAATGGAGTCTTGCTCATTTTGGGCTTCAAATCTTGAAAAATGGCCAGAGCTCTCCACTTACGCCTTGGAGATTTTGTCGTGTCCAGCTGCCAGCGTTGTCTCTGAACGTGTCTTCAGTGCTGCTGGGTGTGTGCTGACAGATAAGCGCACACATCTTTCCAGTGACAATGTGGACAGACTAACGTTCATCAAAATGAACAAGTCATGGATCCACAAGGAATTTACTACCCCTGTGTCATCCTGGGGAGAGTAAATGCTTGTGGATTTGGAATGTGCTTGATGCAAATCAAAACATCCTGTTTGCAACTAGGGCACAAGTGCTGCCACTGATGGGGTGTCTGTGTGGCCCAATTTTTTGAAAAAAGGGAGACTCCGCTTGGAGTAACCCTTGCTTACATTGTTTTTAAAAATGATCCAAGATGAACAGAGCTGGGATAAGGAAAGACTTTGCTACCTACCCCGGTGTCATCCTAGGGACGGTTAAGTATGGCGTATTTTTGAATGTGCTTGATGCAAATCTAGCTGTGAAGTGTACAACTAGGGGACAAGTGCTGCCACTGAATGGGTGGGTGTGTGTGGGGCACAATTTTTGGAAAAAAAGGGAGACTCCGCTTGGAGTAACCCTTGCTTGCTGTGTTTTTTAAAAATGATCCAAGATGAACAGAGCTGGGATCAGGAAAGACTTTGCTACCTACCCCGGTGTCATCCTGGGGACGGTTAATTATGGCGTATTTTTGAATGTGCTTGATGCAAATCAAAACATCCTGTTTGCAACTAGGGCACAAGTGCTGCCACTGATGGGGTGTCTGTGTGGCCCAATTTTTTGAAAAAAGGGAGACTCCGCTTGGAGTAACCCTTGCTTACATTGTTTTTAAAAATGATCCAAGATGAACAGAGCTGGGATAAGGAAAGACTTTGCTACCTACCCCGGTGTCATCCTGGGGACGGTTAAGTATGGCGTATTTTTGAATGTGCTTGATGCAAATCTATCTGTGAAGTGTACAACTAGGACACAAGTGCTGCCACTGAATGGGTGGGTGTGTGTGGGGCACAATTTTTGGAAAAAAAGGGAGACTCCGCTTGGAGTAACCCTTGCTTGCTGTGTTTTTTAAAAATGATCCAAGATGAACAGAGCTGGGATCAGGAAAGACTTTGCTACCTACCCCGGTGTCATCCTGGAGACGGTTAATTATGGTGTATTTTTGAATGTGCTTGATGCAAATCAAAACATCCTGTTTGCAACTAGGGCACAAGTGCTGCCACTGATGGGGTGTCTGTGTGGCCCAATTTTTTGAAAAAAGGGAGACTCCGCTTGGCGTAACCCTTGCTTACATTGTTTTTAAAAATGATCCAAGATGAACAGAGCTGGGATCAGGAAAGACTTTGCTACCTACCCCGGTGTCATCCTGGGGACGGTTAAGAATGGCGTATTTTTGAATGTGCTTGATGCCAATCTAGCTGTAAAGTGTACAACTAGGGCACAAGTGCTGCCACTGAATGGGTGGGTGTGTATGGGGCCCAATTTTTGGAAAAAAGGGAGACTCCGCTTGGAGTCACCTTGCGGTGTTTTACATTATTTTAGAAGGGCGTGCCATGCCTATATCTGTGTCTCGTCCTCTTTTTCCTCGTTACGCTCTTTTGTTTTCGCATGAGAATTTGTTCTTGTCACTTTCCCATGTGTTTGTGTTGTGAGTTGTTTGTCACCTTTTGGACACCTTTGAGGATGTTTTCTAGGTGTTTTTATGTGTTTGTGAATGCCTGCCATTTTTTTCCTATGCGGTTCGGTTCGTCGAACGTTCGACGAACCGAACTCGAACGGGACGTCCGTTCGGCGAACCGACCTCGAGCCGAACCGCGACCGGTTCGCTCATCTCTGGTCAGGTGGCAGTGAGCTGGATTTTCAAGGATTAAAATTTGAATGACCAAGTTCTACTGAAGGTTCCAGTGGTTACTCTGGGCCATATTCCGGAAGTGGAAAGAACATCATTTCAACCAGAGGAATGAAAATAATTATCAAAAGAGATGTCCGAGAGCCAAGGACCATCTGTGGATGGCTACAGAAAGACCTGGAATTAGCAGGTGTCATTGTTTAAAAGAAAACAATAAGTAACGCACTCAACCTTCATGACCTGTATGCACGCTCACCACGCAAAACTACATTGCTGAACAAATAGTATGTTCAACTGCATTTAAAGTTTGCTCATCAACATTTAAACAAGCCTGTGAAAAAATGAAAGATTACATAGTGTGGTTAGAAGAGACCAAAACTGAACTCTTTAGATACCATAATTCACACCAGGTTTTGAGGCCAAAAGGCACTGCTTATAATTTCAAAACCATCATATAAACAGTAAAATTTAGAGATGAGAATATCATGGTGTGATGCTGTTTTTCAGCATCTGGCATGGCACTGGGAAATTGTATGCAATTTATGGAAAGAGGAATGGAAAAATGTACTGAGACATTCTTGATAAAAATCTCCTAGCGTCTTCCAGGATGATGAAGATGAAACAAAGGTGTTTGTTTCACAAGACAATGATCCCAAACACACAGCCATGGGAATTCCTAATTGGTTTAAGAGAAAGAAAATAAAGTTGCTAGAATGGCCAAGTCAGTCACCTGATCTGATCTTTATGGAAGTGTGAGGAAAGAGTTAACCTTTTTCACTGACTTAGAAAAATAATAGAAATTCATTCTCCCTGGCAAGACCGAACCAGACTTATTTGCGTAATAAACTGTGAGACCAACTTCAAGGACACAGAATGTTTTGACTTAGAAATGACTGACAAACATCTTGTTATGGGAATAAGAACGCAACAGTTTATTATGGGAGTATAAGTCATTATGTTAATTTCTTTTGCTGGGAATATGTAATTCACGCCTTTAATGAATATGTATGCTGCATAGTTACGCCCTAATCAACTTTGTATAACTTTGAAATGTAAACAAAATAATACAGTTTTTTCTTTTTGGGAGCCGCACGTCTCCTAGCCTTTACGTGTATAACGGTGTCTGCCTGTTTTCATTGAAGGCTAAAGGGAGGGCAGAGGGGGGTCACCGGTACCCTCTCTGCATTCGGACATCGCTGGCAATAGCTGTGACCGTTAGGTCAACCTAACATTATCTGGCGCCCGAAAAGCAGGGACCCGTGTTTCTAATCCCAGGACGCAGTGGACTGTCTTGCCATTCAGAGGAGGAGTGGACCAGACGTGGGGACCAGAAACACCTGGCCAGGTAAGAGTTGAACCTTATTCTTCTCTTTATGCTCCCCACATCTGATTTCCCCTCTCCTCAACGCGCAAAATGGTACACTGTGAGTAGAAACTGGGTTATTGGCGGGTTTCCAATGAACTCTGAGAGAGCCTTGCCAGCAGATGTTTTCTGTGCCTTGTTTGGTTGTTTGCTTGTTTGTTTCTCTGTGTTTCTCTGCCTCTCCGTGTGTCGCGTGTCTGCTCTCCTGCGCTTTACTTCTGTGCTGTTGTCCTTGTTGGTTGTCATAGATCCCATACATCAGTGAGTGTTGAAAGGGAATAGTGTACCTGCTCTGTCAAATGGATGTGATATTCACTGCCCTAGTGTTAGTGGGAATAGCCCTGTTTGCCATTGCTATCGGATATAGAGTGTATCTCTGTTACAAGAAGGGCAACCCAGCGCCATTCAACATTCTCAGCCCCCTCTGAAGTTAGGACACCACCTTTCAGTAGGAATACAAATAAGGAGTTAGTCTCTGAGTATCTCCAGGAAAGGTGGTTCTAGACCTCACCTTAGGTAGGAATACAAAAGGAGTTAGTCTCTGAGTATCTCCAGGATAGGTAGGTTTAGTCCAAAGGACGTTCAAGGGTCTAAAAGCTGAAGAAGATAGAAGAAGAAGAATGGGGCAAGGAATATCAAAAGACAGAAGAGCTGGATGCACCACCCTGCAACATCTCATTACGTGTTATCATGGCAAAAGAACAGCCAGTCAGTCCAAGGAAGTTTTTTAAGACATTTGGATTGAAGGGGAAGGATCAATTGGACCCCAACAAATGGGACACAATAACATCTACTAGAGCAGGAGTGATAGCAGATAAATCATGGACTAAACTGATCAGAACTTTTTCTGACATGGCAAAAACAGCCCACGATCAAGGTTGGATATACCATGAAGAATCAGACACATGGGAAGAAGCTGGGAAGCAAGCTAATAAGGATCCGCAACCCCCTCCGTACCTGTCAGCTACTCCTGGAACGACTCCAAAAATAACAGGATCCCCGGAATGGACCTGCACAAACTGTGGCCAACAAAATCCGGATTGGAGTGAAAAATGCCTAGCCTGTGGAGCCCCACAGCACAAGCTACAAGCCACAGCACCAGTGCCTCTTTATCCCGTAGTGGAAAGAAGAGTCCTGATAAGACCACCTGTTAATCCACAAAACCCAGATGCTCCCAGAGATGCAGTTCCTTGTACGTATGATGACTACGTACCCTGGACTCCAGCCCAGCAGATGGCTTTCCTGCAAAATGCTCCAGATCCGACTAGAAACCCAGTCAGTTTTTCACGTTACCTGAACCAAATACAGGTCTCCTACAGAAGCACTTGGTTGGACATGGAAGGTTTGTGTAGAGTTAAAATGTCTCCCGAACTGTATGCCAAACTCACTGCCCACCTGACAGGACATGTTCCGGACGATACCCGTAATGTGGAATCGGGCCAAGATTTCATGATAAGACTCAATCTCTTCTGCGCCCAGGAGCAAAGAACTAAGGGCACAATGGGACCAGTGCATCAAGGTCCTGTGGAGAATGTCAGCTCATTTTACTACAGATTGATGCAGTCATTCGCAGATGAAGGGCTGGACTTACAAGCGGGTGCAATACGTCGCCTGATGGTAAGATCCTTCATGGATGGAATACATGCACCTCTGGCAGAAAGATTGAAAGCGTGCTGCCCAGAATGGAGGAACATGGAAGACATAGATCTTCTAGTCAACAAAGCAAGTGGCTTAGAAACCGATGCAAAGGATAAAAGGAGCAACAAGAAAGTTGTCATAGCAGCAGTGGACGGCCAGCCAGAAGGTACAAGAAAGAAGGCACCGACCTGCTACTATTGTGGAGTCAGAGGACATGTGATCAGAGACTGTAGAAAGAAGAAGAGGGACACTCAAAACCGACCTGAGAGTCAGGAGGAGAAGACTGCCTGACTTGCGGCAGCACGGGATAGGGATGCCAGAGGTCCATTTATACATGTCCCCCTTCACATTGGCAACAAGGAAATAAGAGCTTTAGTGGACTCAGGAGCCTCTCGCTCCGTACTCCCCAAGAATCTGGTGCCTGAAGGATCCATCTCCTCTGAAGCTACTGTAGTATCCGGAGTTGATGGACAAGCCCAGATAATCTCAATAATACATCCACTGAAGGTGAAACTGGGACCATACATGTTCGTGTCTAAATTCTTAGTGTCCCCCCTGGGTGGAGATGCCCTAGTGGGAGAAGATCTACTATCAAGACTACAAGCTCAGATTGTCTACAATGAAGATGGATCTGCTATCCTGCAAATTCCAGAAGATATCCCAGAAGAAATCCTGTGCACTCTCCAGATGATAGAAGATCAACCAGAATCTGATGTTACACGTAAAGTAAACACGGATCCAATACTTCTACAAGTGCCTGCAAAACTCTGGTCCACATCAAAAACTGACCTCGGCACACTACCCGTGCCCATAGTAAAAGTTTCAGTCAAGCCTGGAATTACGCCACCGCAGCTGAGACAATCCCCCCTCCCGCTACCTCTCGCAGTACATCTATCAGTACGTGGTTGATTTACTACTGTGTTGCCCTAGTAAAGAAAAATGCAAAACGGCTTCAATAAGTCTTCTTACCTTTCTGGCAGAAGTAGGATGCAAAGCGAGCAGAGATAAGTTGCAGTTCTGCAAAACGAGGGTCACTTTCCTGGGTCATTGCCTTTCTGCGGGACAAAAACACCTCAGCCCGGACAGACAAGAAGTTATCAGGAAAGCAAGCATTCCTAGAAATCTCAAACAACTCAGAGGATTTTTAGGGCTAATATCATTTTGCAGACAGTGGATTCTCAATGCATCGCTACTCATGCAACCGCTGTATGATTGCACAAAGAATGTTCCTTTCTCCCTCACAGAAGAAGCTCGACAAAATTTTCAAAAGCTCAAGGAACTAGTGATTGATGCACCTGCTCTGGCACTACCAAACTATGATCTCACCTTTAATCTGTTCGTAGCAGAGCTTCAAGGATTTGCCGTAGGAGTACTCACCCAGAAGACGGACAAACATCACATAATCGGGTACTACTCCTCTCAACTCGACAACGTCACCAGAGCAGCACCAACCTGTGTCCGTGCTGTTACAGCAGTTTCAAACATACTGCAGAAAGCATCTGAAATCTCACTCGATTTCCCGACTACCATCCTTACCAGCCATGACATTTATGCTGTTCTCAATCAAGTGCAGTTGAAACACCTCTCCATGGCAAGATAAGTCAGACTCCAGTGCATGCTGTTGCTACCCCCAAACATCTCATTTGCTCGAGTTACAAGTCTAAACCTTGCTGATCTGCTGATCTTTACAAGTTTAGAAGGGGGGACAGAAGAGAGGACAGAAGAGAGTGACAAACGTACCAGCGCACCATTTGATCATGATTGTCAGGAACTCATTGAACATGAGGCAAAGCCCCTGCACAATATTCAGGCAACACCGCTTACAAATCCAGACTTTGAACTTTTTGTGGATGGTAGCAGATACGCTGATGAAGCAGGCAAGTTCCACACCGGATTTGCAGTAGTGACTCTATATGCAGTCCTAGCCAAACAACGCATATCTGCTCAAGAAGCAGAACTTCTTGCCCTCATTTGGGCAATTGAGTTTCTGGAAGAACTAACAGCGAACATCTACACGGACTCAGCCTATGCACATGGCATTGTGCACGATTTTGGCACTATCTGGCAGACTAGAGGATTCCTCACAGCAACAGGAAATCCCATCAGGCATGGAGCCTCAGTGAAGAAACTAATGGAAGTAGCCTTGATACCAAAACAGCTAGCAATCATAAAGGTTGCTGCCCACACCAAGGCTCAAACACCCGAGGCAAGGGGAAATCGCTTGGCCGACCAAACAGCAAAACAAGCAGCCTTACTCCCTTTGAAGGAGACGGAAACAGTGTCAACGACGGAGGAAGAAATGCAGAACCTCTTTGAGACACAAGAAAACACCTCTGAGGAAGAAAAGGCCGGATGGCTGGCCAAGGGGGCAGAAAAGGTGGAGGGGATTTGGTGCCTAAACGGACTTCCCGTCCTGCCACGCAGTTGGTTCCCTGCCATTTTCCAAGTACTCCACTACCCCACACACGGTAGCAGAAACTCAATCATGAACCAGATGCAACCATATTGGGTAGCCCCCGGCTTCAGACAATACGCCTCCCAGAGAATAAAAGCTTGTCACATCTGTCAACAACACAATCCAGGCCAACTAACAAAAACCCTGCAAAGACACATGCCAAAGACGTTTGCCCCATTTCAAAGAGTACAAATAGACTATATACAGTTGCCAAAACATGGCATCTACGAGTTTGTACTTGTCTGTGTAGACCTCTTCTCAGGATGGCCAGAGGCCTACCCTGTCAGCTCAGCCACGGCCCGAATTACAGCAAAGAAATTGGCCTGTGAGCTGGTACCCCGGTTTGGACTCCCTGAAGTCATAGAGTCAGACCGAGGTACTCATTTCACTAGACAAGTTTTCCAGAACACCTGTGCCCTGTTAGGCATTCAGTCAGCCTTACACACACCTTACCACCCACAGTCATCAGGGAAAGTGGAAAGGTTAAATGGGACTCTAAAGCTCAAACTAGCCAAGGCAGTGGAGGAGACTGGTAGACCATGGACAGAATGTCTCCCCATAGCTCTTTACTCTATAAGGACTACCCCGCAGGGAAAGCACAGGCTCTCACCATTTGAAATACTCTTTGGTAGTGCACCCAGATTAGGATGCTACTTCCCGCAGGAGTTACACCTGCAATGTGATAGCCTAACGTCTTATGTTGTTTCCCTGCAGAAGAGACTAACTGAAACCCACCAAAGGGTCTACTCTTCTCTACCTGATCCTGATGCTGTTCCAGGAACCCACTCCCTAAAGCCTGGTGACCGGGTCTACCTAAAGAAGCACGTGAGAAAGACCCTTGAGCCACGATTCGAAGGGCCTTTGACTGTCCAGCTGACCACTCCAACCTCCGTCAAACTTGAGGGGAGATCGACATGGGTCCATGCCAGCCACTGCAAGAAGGCCTAATACTGCTGATAAGTATTTCTATGTGTACTCCCTTTTTGGGGCCCTCTACACCACGGCAGAATTCATTTGAGACCCATCATGAAGTGTTAGCTGAAAAACTTGAGATCACAGACTGCTGGATATGTACACACGCACTTGTGACAGCCTCTTCCATGCCATACTTAGCCATACCAGTCCCAATAAACAAAGTGTTTCAATGGGGAGGCTGTTACAACAGACTATCAGTGTTCCAAGTGTTACTCTGTTTACTAGTTGCTTATGTAGTGTTCAAGTTGCTAATGGCTTTGTTTTCCCGCTGATTGAAGCAATGTAGATACAATGATTATTCAGCACCCGTATGAAATCACTAATATGCCTTTTTCTCTTCTCTACTCTTTCCTCTAGAAATCACCTTGGCGTATCATGATGAGCCTCCTATCGAGAGGCATGCAGGCAGTCCTGGGTGACGGATGTGAGACGACACTCCCTGAGCAACCCGCGACTCAGAAAGTATCTGGAGACTAGCCTGCTCGCTCTATAGTCCACAGCTTCTCGATGGCCCCCTGTCCATCAATCACGCCAATAGGGGGGATTGTGAGGAAAGAGTTAACCTTTTTCACTGACTTAGAAAAATAATAGAAATTCATTCTCCCTGGCAAGACCGAACCAGACTTATTTGCGTAATAAACTGTGAGACCAACTTCAAGGACACAGAATGTTTTGACTTAGAAATGACTGACAAACATCTTGTTATGGGAATAAGAACGCAACAGTTTATTATGGGAGTATAAGTCATTATGTTAATTTCTTTTGCTGGGAATATGTAATTCACGCCTTTAATGAATATGTATGCTGCATAGTTACGCCCTAATCAACTTTGTATAACTTTGAAATGTAAACAAAATAATACAGTTTTTTCTTTTTGGGAGCCGCACGTCTCCTAGCCTTTACGTGTATAACGGTGTCTGCCTGTTTTCATTGAAGGCTAAAGGGAGGGCAGAGGGGGGTCACCGGTACCCTCTCTGCATTCGGACATCACTGGCAATAGCTGTGACCGTTAGGTCAACCTAACATTATCTGTTCTCCTGGCGTCTTCCAGGATGATGAAGATGAAACAAAGGTGTTTGTTTCACAAGACAATGATCCCAAACACACAGCCATGGGAATTCCTAATTGGTTTAAGAGAAAGAAAATAAAGTTGCTAGAATGGCCAAGTCAGTCACCTGATCTGATCTTTATGGAAGGAACTAAAGCTTAGAGTTCATATAAGAAACCCAGAGAACCTTCAGGTTTTGAAAAGTATTTGTGAGGAATAATGATCCAAAATCACACATGAGTAATGCATGTTATTAGTTTCTCCATACAGGAGGTGTTTTGAAGCTGTCATCATCACCAACATAGGCTTTTATATGAAGTATTAAATACATTTCAGTAAGCGTGTTCAAAACTTTTTCCCTGCGTAATTTCTCATTATAACTAGAGATGAGCGAACAGGCCGAGGTTCGGATTCGCACAGCCCTTAACTTTCTAGACTATTAATATAAGAAAATTGGATGAGTGCAGGAGTAGGCCTATTGCTTTGAAAAACTTGTGATTACAGACAAGATACAATTTTGAGACCCATCCTGGAGTCTCCACATTTCCAAAAATTAGGATAAGACACCAGGACAGTTTCATCAATTGCCCCACAGTACCCATAGTGTCTTTTGACAGCAGTCTGGCATGGGCCATGCACCACACAGGGTGTGGCCTAGAATTTACATTTTTCAAATCAAGAAGTAGGTGGATGAGTGACAGGTGTAAGCATCTTGCTCTGAGACCCTTGCTACTACAGACAAGACACAACTTGGAGACCCAACTAGGAGTTTCCATATTTCCACAAATTAGGAGCACACACAGGACAGTTTCATCAATTGCCCCAGAGTACCCATAGTGTCTTTTCACAGCAGTGTGGCATGGACCATTCACAAACAGGGTGTGGCTCAGCATTTTCATTTTTCAAATCAAGAGGTAGGTGGATGATTGACAGGTGTAGTCTAGTGATGGATGAGTGTAATCGTCACTATTCACTACTCGAACTGCTAGTACAGTAATTGTGTTACTCGTTATAGTGCAAGTTTTTGTGTATTCACCACTATTTCCGTTTGTACAGCCCAGCAGGTTTGGCGTCTGACTTGCAGCCACTAAACATGCTGAGCTTCTTAACCAATCACATTAATGCTGCAGCAATGTTAGTTGTGGCATTACTATGATTGGCTGGCCATATAGTGTCATAGAGTCTATAAAAGCCTTCCGCCAGCATTGTATCAGTATAGGAACAGGGCGAGCAGCTGCAAGGGATAGTGTAGGCCTACTCATAACACAAAAAGCCCTTTGCCGGACTACCTGCAGTGTATAAGTCAGTGTAGTGTAGGGAGGGCCAGATTTTTAAACAGGGACAGAGTTTAAAGGAGCGTGTCATTACCTCCATAGTAAAAAAATACAATAGCTGTTTTAAGAGCTGACAGGAATGAATAAGGTCACAGGGAGGGATATATTGTGGATCAGGTAGGGAATCGGGGCTGTTTAGTTTGGCTTGTGCCATCTGTCCACATCAGTCACATTAATACGCTGCTAGTGGCCTTTGCAAATACAAAGCAGTACTGTGACATTTTATGCTGCCTGATGCACTAAATGCACCAGTATGTTTCTACAAAATTTAGGGGTTCACAGTCTGGCTTGTGCCGTCTGTCCACATCAGCCACATTAATACGTTGCTAGTGGCCATTGCAAATACAAAGCAGTACTGTGGCATTTTATGCTGCCTAATGCACTAAATGCACCAGTATGTTTCTACAAAATTTAGGGGTTCACAGTCTGGCTTGTGCTGTCTGTCCATGTGGCGCCCTGGACAAGCCAGGACGTCACAGGTACTGCAACAACACACCCCACACCCCGGTTAGGAACATCTGAGTCAGACACAAATCCTTGTTGCCTCCCTCCAGGGGCTGATGTCCACACCAAGTGGGGTGGAGCCAGGTGGTTGGCCCCACCCACCGAGGAGTTTACAGTCCTGGAGGCGGGAAAGGAAGTCAGTTTGAGTGGAGAGAGAGTAGAGTGAGGAAGTAAAGTGGTAGTTGAGGAGCTGAAACAGACTGACCGTGTCCGGGTACGTGACCTGGGCACTGGAGAGCAAGGTTGGCAGACGGTGGGACCGTCTGCAGGAGAGGCTGATTGACGCACAACCGTAAGGACTGGGGTCGGGCGATGGCCCGCCGGTACCGGACCGGGGAGCGAAGAGAAGCCAACACCATTCGGCAGGGCCTACGGACCCCGACCAGGCTTGGAGTCGCCGTAAAACCGGTCAAATCCATCAGCGACGGGAACCTCTGGGGTTTCCCAGCAGTAAAGACCCGACCGAAGGCAACCATCCAAACCGTGAGGGAGATAAAGCTACCACCAGAGCTAGAGCTCCCAGGGCCAGAGCCTGCACAAAGGGGCTCCCTTAGCCAACACACCGCCGGGGAGCGGGCTACCGGTGGGAAGCCATGGGGGCCGAAAACACAACAACGGTGCAGGGAGAGATAGTCACCGCCAACCTACCGGGAGTGAACACTGCAGCCGTCTGTGGGACCCGTCCATCCAGCCGTTTGTTTTACCAGAGACTCCGTGTACATTACTGACTGAGTGAGTACCACCGTGCCGTCTGGCACTGCACTGTCCCTGCGGCCCTGCACCTCCCCAAGCCCCGCCATCTACCTTCCAACCAACATTACCGGGCCCCGGGACCACCAAAATTCCCCTACCCACGGAGGGGAGAGAACCATCCCAGCTGCTCCCTGTCATCACTCCCGGGATCCCCGTACAGAGCAGCGGTGGTGTCCCAACCTCACCACACACCGTGGGTGGCGTCACAAATAGACATCCTAAACCCCAACAAACCACCCCTTTCACTCATGAGCGAGGAGCGCCGCTCGAGCCCCGGGATCCGGCCCACCGCTCGAGCCACCGAGCAGCAGCAGCAGCAGCAGCCGGACCCGAGCCGCAAGCACGGTCGAGCAGCGCACCCCCCGCCCGCGACAACTTGGCATCACGAACAGGATCCTACCGTTCTACCGCCTGGTAGAAGTGCGCCTTGTGTCCCGCCGGAGGTGTCCGGCCGAAAATTTTCAGAAGCCGCCATTTTGGGCGCGAAGGTTGTCCCGCTCGAGCGTCTCCTAGAGCAGTGGAGGCGCGAAAGCAGAAGCTCTGCCCCTGAAGAGGAGGTGCCAAAAAGAAACCAAGGGGGGACGGATGGCGCCTGGCCGCATGTAGACCGCGGCTATAAAAGCAGGAACGCCAGGACTCTGTGGCCATCTTTGGTTCCTGGAAGAGGCCGCTGCTAAGATGCGGAGACCGACCGACAACACCGTAGTCCCCGCGCCCACGCCTGGCACAGCAGCGCGGGTGGAGGTCCGGATTGTCCAGCTAATCAGCCGTCTGCAGGTCAGTGTGCAGCTCCTCTTCGAGGAGTGGGAGGCCGACATGACAGACGTGGTGGCGGCTATACGGAGACGCGAGGTGGAGGAAGATTTTGAGGAGCGCCCCTGTATTCCCGAGGGATCGGCCGTAGCGGCTGAGGGACCCGGCCTGTACCCGCTCACCCTACTGCCTCCCCCGCCACCCGTGTTAGTTGCTACCACCCCGCCACTAGGCCCGCTACCCGTCTCATCGGTAGCGGTACCCCGCCCATCCGCCAAGCGGACCGACCTGCAGCAGAAGCTTGTCACCGGCCCGAACCACTCCCTTGGAAGCTGCCGAAAACCAAGCCCGTCGGTGGATGTATACCGGAGGCACCCGTAGCACCCGTGCCTGGTCCCGTACCGGCTCCGGCAGCCCGTCCCGTACAAGAAGAGGAGGAGGTCCAGCGGGAGAGGAACCCTTTACCCATCCCCCATGCCTCGGCTGAGGCTGCCCCGGGTTGCAGCTGTAAGGCAGCACCCCAGGCCATGACACCACGAGACCTTCCACAGAGGGCGCCAGTAGTGGGCAGCGTGAAGGAGATCTCGCGGGGCCCGACCCGTGCAAGGGGCCCGCAGCAGCCCCTTACTGGGATAGGGAACCGACCCCGTTGGGCCAGGAGATTGCGGAGCGAGAGAAGAGGAAGGCGGAGCTGGTATCCCGCACTATTAGAGAGAAGGAGAGCCTCCGCAGAGCCACCTTCCGAGTACGGGGCCCGAGGTATGAAGGACAAGTGAGGAGGTTCGACGTCCGTAGAGGATACGGCTTCATTTTTGAACCGGGCCTGGAGGCCGAAGTTTTTGTGGACCGGAGAGACGTGAATGACCACCTGCCGGAGGATTACCCGGGCCGCAACCTGCTTCCTGGTGACCTCGTCACCTATACCCGGCACTGTGGGGAGAGGGGCTGGTTTGCCCTGGATGCTAGGCTGAGGGGAGGCCAGGGGCCCCAAGCACCAGCCCAGCTCCCTCCCCCGGTCGGTGGAGTGGACCTGAAGTGAGTCAGCGGTCCCTCCGTTACACCGTTGTCCCCGTTGGGACCACCCGCACCGTTGTGTGATATGTTAATCTGTTGAAAGTGTTGTTAAATGTACCGAATGATAAAAAAAAATGAATCAACCGAACTGTGACCTGATTAACACCGTGATTGAACCGGCCGTTGCCGGCAACTAGTCCCCGTGGGGACTTTCTGCAACCGTTTGCGTAAGGAACTACTTACGGACAAGCCCGAGAACTTGCAGGGCAACCACAAACTAGTGGCATGTAAATAAAATGTTGGCTAAAGGGTACTTTACACACTGCGACATCGCTAGCGATCTCGGTAGCGATGTGAAATTCTAGATCGCAAGTGCGATCTTTTGAGATCGCACATGCGTTAAACGACCTATGTGCGATCTCAAAAGATCGCACTTGCCATCTAGAATTTCACATCGCTACCGAGATCGCTAGCGATGTCGCAGTGTGTAAAGTACCCTTAATACCGTAACCGCCTCCGGAGAGGCTGATTTGGGAGGATGTAGTAAGTGAATATGTCTGGCTCACTGTGTATGAATTAGGTACCCAGAAAAAATAGGAGTCAATCAAAAAAGTAATAGTTCTGGCACACTAAGAAGAATGAGAACATGAAAAAAAAATTTCTTGAATGCAGAATCAGTTTTATTAGTGCAAAAAACAAGATAAATTCATCCAACGTTTCGACCGTCTTAGTCGTTATCAAGGATAGAATTATCTACCAAAGAAAATCATAGAAAATGCATCATTACATGATATTACAAAAAACATACAAAAGAATTCTTTCACAGTAAGCATCATATAGTGACTGATGCCATGAACAAACAAATCATCTTATGTAGCACATGATTCCTGGTGGTATATGACAAAATCATTGCAACGTATGCATGACCTGAAGGGCACAATCAGTGGTAACCCGTCCAGCGTGGGGTAGAGGGAAAGCACTGATTGTGCCCTTCATTTTCCCCCCAGAATCTTTCACCCTACTGCCTGACAGTTTACTTGTTTTGCCCAGTGTATTTCACCAGGTATGTGTTTCCTTAGTACTATGTCACTGGGTCCTTCCCTTTTACTGTACATGATTCCTGATTGAATGGCTTTTACAAGGTTTCCTTGTTTAGTCCCACAGGGACATATATCCCTCTGTTCATGGCAACAGTTCCTTATGGCTTCCCCCTGATTGCCTTATAAAGGTAGTATATATTAATAGCTCAGTGCATCCCTGTAGAAATGTACCTTATACTGGTGTTACTTGCCTGTGTATGAATCTCTTTTCCTATATATGTCACTTTCAGTATTTGCATGTCTTGGAGGTAACTGAGAACCAGTCAGTGAGGGAATCTTATTGTGCTGCTGTAATACCTGTTAACATTTACATATATAGGTTAGAAGACTGAACTTTTCCTTGTTATGCTGCCACCTGCTGTCAAAACAAAGAACAGCGGGCACAAACACCTGCTGCTTGATTTACTTGGTACAGTCCTGAACAGGATGTGAGGAGGAGCTAGTTTTGTTTGGTAGCTGTTTATGCTGAGGTGTGTGTGTTCGGACGTGCTGAAGAAGGCAAGGCCGCATTCTGCCCTGCTGAACAAGGTCCAAGTACCTGAGTGTTCGTGACATCTCCCCAAGACACAGATCTAAGAAAGGCTGGATGTGGAGCGAGGAGCCAGACAGCACGGGCAAATTACAGAGACGGGACAAAGACTGAACTTTAGAGGTGTCTGCCGGCGGAATATGGGCCCCAACGGTGACGAGGTACCCCACGCTGAAACCTGCAGTTAAGTGTGCACACTACTTTTAGTTAGGAAATGACTCTGCAATGTGTTATGCAAGTAAGGTAACAAGGACCCTGCGTTTTTTTTGCTTAATAAGGATTTTTGTGTTTTGCTTTTGGGAGTACAATCTGAGGCTTCCCACCCTTGACAAGCTATTCAAAGTGGTTGTATGTATATTACATTATATCTACTGCTGTGCACATTCCCGCTTTTCTCTCCCTCCTTTCCCACACTATTCCTCCACCTGTGTTGTGCAATATGTTATTAAATTTGCATTGATTAACCCCCGTGGTTCCGTGCAGTCCTTGCGTATCCCATTACCTGCAGGTTATTACATTTGGCGTAGTCGGCAGGATACGCAGGCTGGTACGGAACAATGGACGGACAGGGTGGTGTCGCTGATGGAGGTGTTCTAATACAACCTGATGGGGGAATACCAGCAAGGCAGCTGTCCCTGGGGGCTATGCTGACCCATATACCAAAATTTACTGGCAACAATGTACCTCTCCATGACTGGGCGCAGAGAGTGAGGGGCATGTTGAGAGTAGCAGGAGTGACTGCAGAAAATCAAGGGGAGATATTGCTGATTGCCCTTGAAGGCCATGCTCAAGAGACTATTTTATTGTGCCCTGAGAGTGAACGAAAGACGTTAGAGCAGGTGGTGAAGATTCTTGAGAGAGTGTATGGCGGGAAATCAGAAGCATGAGATTTACAGGCGCAACTGTTCTACAGGCTGCAGGGTGAAGAAGAAGGTCTGCCACAGTATGCAAATGCACTCCAGAGAATAATGAGACAAATGCTTACAGCAGAGCCAGAGCTAGCACAAACCCCCGGTTATGCTGACCGTACCCTGCGAGATCAATTCCTCTGCGGATTACATAACCTCAAGATCAAAGGTGCCCTCTGTGAACGGCTCAGGGTAGAAAAAAAACTAACTTTCCAGGAAATATTGGAAGAAGCAGTCTCCCGCGCACAAACTGAAAATTGCGACCCGCAGAACGCCTGGGGAGAAGTTTGAATGCATAAGATAGTCCCGGGTGAGAAAAACCGAGAACCGAGCCAACTTGAGGCTAAAATCGATCAGTTACAAGAGACGGTTACTGCTCTACAAGAGTTGCTGAAGAATATGCAAGCCCCGGCGTCAGAAGTAAGAACGACAGCACCGCGGCCAAATACCCGCACGCATACCTATCAAGAAGAGAGGGGACAGATCGAGCAGAGACGATCGAAACCCGCTGGAGAGTACCAGTGTTGGAACTGTGGAAATCAGAACCATTTATTCCGACACTGTCCGGAGAGGAAGACGTCTCAAGAAAGACCGCCGTTAAACTAGTGCCTCCCTCCATGGATGGGCACATGGCGGGGAGACCAACTGAGCTTAGAGAAAACCAACGCCCTGAAGATATAGCAGCCAGCACGCCGACGATCATGGCCGAATTTGAAGGGAAAGAAGTAAGATGCTTGATGGATACTGGGTCCCAAGTGACCACCATGCCAGAACAGTTCTTCTACCAACATTTTGGACAAACTGTATCCATTGACAAAGGGGCACATATCAAACTGAGGGCTGCAAACAATCTTCCCATTCTGGTTGTAGGGGTCGTGTGGATGAACATACGTGCATGTGGCCAGAACTTAGGCAAAAAAGGGATTGTGTTAACGGAGGGCCGGTACGACAGAGAAGTGCCGGCTATCGTGGGTATAATCGTCCTGAAAGAATTAGACCAGTTGCTCTTCAACAAGGGGGGCTGTGATTACTGGAAGATGACAGTTGCTAACAGGCCCGCCCAAAAGGTCTTCCAACACCTTATCCGTGCCCGAGGACTGTGGAGGAATGGTGGGAGCCGCTACCCGGTGGGGAGAGTTCGAGTCCCAAGACAGACAACAATTACTCTACCTCCAAATCGTGAGACAGTCCTCACCTTGCCAGTTGGAGCCCACCGTACACTCGAGGGGATGGAGGTGTTGGTGGAGCCTTACCGTGGTGAAGAGAACGGAGATGAACCGTTGGTGGCTCGCACTTTAGCAACAGTAAGAAATGGAAGAGTCCCTTTCCGTTGCGTGAACACCGGTGAACAGGCCTACACCTTGACCTCGGGAGTTGTTCTGGCCCATGTCTACCTGGCGCCTAAAGAGGTGGCGACCGCAGAATCGATTGAATTGCAGCCCATGGCAGGGGAAGCCTGGACTTGGGCTGTTTCTATGGAAAGAAAAGAGAAACCCACTGATCAGTGGAACAGTCGCGTCATCTTAGGGCAGATGGGAGTGGACCTGAGCCCCTTCGCTTCGGAGCAAGCCCAAGCCATAGAAGACTTTATTTGGGAGAATCAAGCCACGTTCTCCCGTCACGCAGAAGATTTTGGCTGTACTGACAAGATTCAGCACGAAATACCCACTGGAGATGCCCCACCGATCAGGGAAAGGTACAGACAAATACCCCCAAAGTACTACCAAGAGGTAAAAGAGCTCTTGGCGCAGATGCTGAAGAGCGGGGTGGTAAGACAAAGTCAGAGTCCATGGGCTGCCCCAATCGTGCTGGTCAAGAAAAAGGATGGGTCTACCCGCTTCTGTGTTGACTATCGCAAGCTTAATGGATGCACGGTTCGTGATTCCTACCCTCTGCCCCGGATAGAGGAGTCCCTGTCGGCGCTGGGAAAGGCACGTTACTTCTCCCTTGATCTGGCCAGCGGATATTGGCAGGTCCCTGTGGCAGAGAAAGACAAGGCCAAGACCGCATTTATTGTACCCATGGGACTCTTCGAGTTCAATCACATGCCGTTTGGACTAAATAATGCCCCAGGAACTTTTCAGCGCCTCATGGAAAGTTGCCTTGGAGACATGAACTTCGAGGCCACGTTGATTTACCTGGATGACATAGTAGTGTATTCTGCAACCTTCGAAAAACATCTAGAAAACCTGGGTCAAGTGTTTCAGCGGTTACGGGCCCATGGGCTTAAACTGAAACCAAAAAAATGCCGGATCTTTCAGGAAGAGATTGAATATCTCGGACACAAGGTGTCGGAAGCCGGCGTACAGCCCTCCGATGGGAAAATGAGAGCAGTGCTACAATGGCCCACACCCAGCACAGTGCGGGAGGTTCGAGCTTTCCTGGGGCTAGCCGGATATTACCGTCGCTTTATCAAAGATTTCGCGAAGGAGGCAGAACCTTTGCACGAATTGCTCCGAGGGACTGCGAAAGGACAAAAAGCACAGAAAATTTGCTGGGGACCAAGACAAGCAGAAGCCTTACACCAATTGAAAGAGGCCTTGGTTAGCGCCCCTGTGCTTGCCTATGCAGACTATAACCTCCCTTTTCGGTTGTATACAGACGCAAGCCTCTACGGCCTGGGTGCAGTACTGGCCCAGGTACAGAATGGTACTGAACGGGTGATTGCATATGGAAGTCGGACGTTACGGGAACCCGAGCGCAACCCCGAGAATTACAGTTCCTTTCGGCTGGAGTTACTGGCACTAGTATGGGCAATAACCGAAAGGTTCTCGGAATATCTCACGGGAGCCCAAATTGAAGTCTATACGGATAATAATCCCCTGGCTCACATCTCCACCGCCAAACTGGGAGCAATGCAACAGAGGTGGCTGGCACGACTCTCCAGATACAATTATCATGTGCAGTACCGCTCCAAGCATGAAAATCAGAATGCGGATGCCCTTTCTCGTGTTACCACCGAGGCCCCAGTGGGGGAGAGAGATGAACAGTTGGAGGAAGACGAAATTCCGGACTTCAGTAAATTCACCGCTCAAGTGGTAGAGGCTCGTATGCTGGAAATTACATCGGGCACGACATCACGCCTGCTTGGCCAAACCAGAGAGGAATGGGTGAAAATCCAGTCATCTGACCCAGAACTGCTTCAAGTGAAAGAGTGGGTGATCCAGCAGTGCAAGCCTAGAAAGGAAATACGGGCCACGCTGTCGCACGTGGCCCTCCAGATTCTCAGCCAGTGGGATAAGCTGTCGGTGCAGGAAGGGATGCTGTATCGGAAGGTGCACCTAGCTACAGAGTTGGAAGTACGGTGGCAAGTAGTGATACCCCAGAAGATGGCAGTACCATTGGCCCGAGAGGCGCATGAGAAGGGAGCCCATTTCGGACCGGACAAGACTTACCAGTGGTTGCAAAGAATAGTATACTGTCCTCAGATGCTTCGGGCAGTAGAGAAGGCCTGTAAACTGTGCCGTTCCTGTGAGTTAAGTAAAGCTCCCCCACAGCGAGCACCAGTACAGACTATTGCAACCAAAGAGCCATTGGAAGTACTCATGATCGATTATCTGAAGATTAGTCACTCCCACCGGGGCTATCAGTTCTGCCTTGTGATGACAGATCACTTCTCCAAATTTGCAGTGGTGACGCCCACCAGAGATCAGACGGCTGAATCAGCTGCTCGAGCCATCAGTGATGACTTTATCCGGGTGTACGGCTGCCCCAAAAGAATACATTCCGACCAAGGGGCTTGCTTTCAGGGCGGTGTCATGAGAGAGCTGCAAAGGATTTACGGAATGCAGAAGTCAAGGACTACGCCTTATCATCCACAGGGCAACGGAGCCTGCGAGAGATTTAACCGGACCCTCCTACAAATGCTACGCACGTTAGAGGATGATCGTAAGAATCACTGGCCCGGCTATCTCGCAGAACTCGTGTGGGCGTACAATAATCGAGTCCACTCCACCACTGGGTACACCCCGTACGTGCTACTGTTTGGAAGAGCTGGAAGAGGCATTGAAGAGCTGAACCTAGCTCCCCCCGAGATCAGTGAAGGTCAGAGTGTGGGTTCCTGGGTTGACTGTCACCGTCGACGGCTGGAGACTATCCATCGAATTGTCACCAAGCGGCTGCAAGAAAAGACACATCCACAGCGGAAACCTGTGTGTGAAACCCCGTTCTTGCCAGGGGACCGAGTACTAGTTGCAGAGACGCACCCGAGATACAAGTTGAGCGAGCGCTGGAAAACAGAGCCTTACATTGTGATCAGAAGAATCTCGCCCCACGGATCAGTATACGAAGTGAGAGGCGAGCAAAGAGGCAGCACCCTCATCCTGCATCGCAATATGCTGAGGCCCTGCTATTCAGAAGACAGGACCAGACAAAGTACCTCGGAGACGGTGCCCGTGCCCGTTCCTGTTACCCTCGAAGAGGGCTCTGACGATGAAGAATGGTGTCGGGCCCCGGCCAACCCAGCAGACTGGGAGAGATCCACGCCCCCATTCATTCAAGACACAGGTGCCACCCCTGCAGAGCAGGAGTCACCAATCGCCAGAGATGGGGACGAGAATACTGTACTCCCTGATACGGCGCCGACGTCTGGTGACTTAGCCGTAGTACCACGCCGGACTGAGCGGGCTAATGCTGGTATTCTCCCTGATCGGTACTTGGCAGATGAATTTGTGTGTTCTGTCACTGGATCCTGTTTTAAGACATTGGCTCCCAAGCAACAGGTTGTGAAGCAGGGCAGGAGTTGCCACCGTGTGCCCCTGTGCAGAGCGCCTCAGGAGAGTATCGGCCGGGACGGCCGAGGTTAAAGAGGGGGGGAAATGTAAGACCTGTTAACATTTACATATATAGGTTAGAAGACTGTGAACTTTTCCTTGTTATGCTGCCACCTGCTGTCAAAACAAAGCACAGCGGGCACAAACCCCTGCTACTTGATTTACTTGGTACAGTCCTGAACAGGATGTGAGGAGGAGCTAGTTTTGTTTGGTAGCTGTTTATGCTGAGGTGTGTGTGTTCGGACGTGCTGAAGAAGGCAAGGCCGCATTCTGCCCTGCTGAACAAGGTCCAAGTACCTGAGTGTTCGTGACATCTCTCCAAGACACAGATCCAAGAAAGGCTGGATGTGGAGCGAGGAGCCAGACAGCACGGGCAAATTACAGAGACGGGACAAAGACTGAACTTTAGAGGTGTCTGCCGGCGGAATACGGGCCCCAACGGTGACGAGGTACCCCACGCTGAAACCTGCAGTTAAGTGTGCACACTACTTTTAGTTAGGGACAGATAGGAAATGACTCTGCAATGTGTTATGCAAGTAAGGTAACAAGGACCCTGCGTTTTTTTTGCTTAATAAGGATTTTTGTGTTTTGCTTTTGGGAGTACAATCTGAGGCTTCCCACCCTTGACAAGCTATTCAAAGTGGTTGTATGTATATTACATTATATCTACTGCTGTGCACATTCCCGCTTTTCTCTCCCTCCTTTCCCACACTATTCCTCCACCTGTGTTGTTCAATATGTTATTAAATTTGCATTGATTAACCCCCGTGGTTCCGTGCAGTCCTTGCGTATCCCGTTACCTGCAGGTTATTACACTGCCATCAATTATTACACTGTGTTTCAGGTAGTATGTCTATTTCGTATACTTGCTTGTATGTTATCCTCCCTGTCATGCTATTTGATGTACACCTATGTGATGTTTATATCCATGTTGGTCTCCTTTTAGACACATCTACTATTACAGATTGCCTTCAGCTCTGTTTTTCGGTTACCATATACCAACATATGAGGTATAGACCTGTACAAATGTATCTCATATTGATGTTACTTGTCCTTGTATGAATTTCCTTTCTTGTACATGTTACTTTCAGCATATGCATATCTGGGAGGTAACTGAGAACCATTCAGTGAGGGAATCCTATTATTTTCCTTTTTTCTACTATCAATTATTACGCATTATTCCAGGTAGTATACCTATCTCGTATATGCTATATGTTCCTACATGTTACCTCCTTCATCAGATGGTCCACTATACTGTACACCTGAGTGATGTTTATATCCATGTTAATCCCCATTTAGAAACAACTATAACCATAGATTGCCTCCATCTTGGTTTTGCTCGTTACCATAGGCCAGTGCAAGAGGTATATGCATCTTTGTCCACTTACTCATTGTACGCCATATACGGAAAAGAGTGTGTTTTATTAGTTTTCTAGTCCTTTGATGTGTCACATATGATTTATTCTCCTTTTTAGACATAAGATCGTAACCTCCTGATCACTCATACCTAATGGTGATGACCATTTTCTATTGAACGCACATCCTCCCATTATGATATAGGTGGGTTTATGCTTGCTGTACTCATATTATTAACTCCATGCATTTTTTAGCCCAATAGGTCATGCATACGTTGCAATGATTTTGTCATATACCACCAGGAATCATGTGCTACATAAGATGATTTGTTTGTTCATGACATCAGTCACTATATGATGCTTACTGTGAAAGAATTCTTTTGTATATTTTTTGTAATATCATGTAATGATGCATTTTCTATGATTTTCTTTGGTAGATAATTCTATCCTTGATAACGACTAAGACGGTCGAAACGTTGGATGAATTTATCTTGTTTTTTGCACTAATAAAACTGATTCTGCATTCAAGAAATTTTTTTTTCATGTTCTCATTCTTCTTAGTGTGCCAGAACTATTACTTTTTTGATTTGGGAGGATGGGCCTGGAGGAAATGGATGGCCCAGGCCCGCCACTACCGTAACCGGTGGCGATCCTCCGGGGGTCAGGGGTCCCCCATGGACGCGGGTCCCCTGAAAGAGACCGTACCCGCTCGGGCATCTTGGTTCTGGACTGGGGCAAGGGGTGCTGCCCACTTCTTAGGGGCAGCATCAGGGCCAGGTTGTTTGGGTGGGGGGAGAGCAGAAGCCGTTTGTCTAACAAAAGATAACTGTTTAGTAACGTTAAAAGGACAGTGCCTCCCGTTATGGGAAGTTTATAAAGTGATGCTTGTTTTCATGTTTTTAGGCCTTTTTTTCTACTTTTTACAGTTTTGAAAAGAAAAATAAAACCGGTGATGGAAGGGCAGCCCGCGGACGGTCTGCGTTTAACCAAGGGGGAATGTGGCGCCCTGGACAAGCCAGGACGTCACAGGTACTGCAACAACACACCCCACACCCCGGTTAGGAACATCTGAGTCAGACACAAATCCTTGTTGCCTCCCTCCAGGGGCTGATGTCCACACCAGGTGGGGTGGAGCCAGGCGGTTGGCCCCACCCACCGAGGAGTTCACAGTCCTGGAGGCGGGAAAGGAAATCAGTTTGAGTGGAGAGAGAGTAGAGTGAGGAAGTAAAGTGGTAGTTGAGGAGCTTAAACAGACTGACCATGTCCGGGTACGTGGCCCGGGCAACGGAGAGCAAGGTTGGCAGACGGTGGTGATCGTCTGCTGGAGAGGCCGATTGACGTACAACCGTAAGGACCGGGGTCTGTCTGTGGGACCCGTCCATCTAGCCATTTGTTTTACCAGAGACTCCGTGTACGTTACTGGCTGAGTGAGTACCACCGTGCCATCTGGCACTGCGCTGCCCCTGCGGCCCTGCACCTCCCCAGGCCCCGCTATCTACCTTCCAACCAACATTACCGGGCCCCGGGACCACCAAAATCCCCCTACCCATGGAGGGGAGAGAACCATCCCAGCTGCTCCCTGTCATCGCGCCCGGGATCCCCGTACAGAGCAGCGGTGGTGTCCCAACCTCACCACACACCATGGGTGGCGTCACAAACCGAAATCCTAAACCTCAAATAACCACCCCTTTCACTCACGGGCGAGGAGCGCCGCTCGAGCCCCGGGATCCGGCCCACCGCTCGAGCCACCGAGCAGCAGCAGCAGCCGGACCCGAGCCGCAAGCGCGGTCGAGCAGCGCACCCCCCGCCCGCGACATCCACATCAGCCACTTTAATACGTTGCTAGTGGCCTTTGCAAATACAAAGCAGTACTGTGACATTTTATGCTGCCTGATGCACTAAATGCATCAGTATGTTTCTACAAAATTTAGCTGTTTACAGCCTGGCTTGTGCCATCCACATGAGCCACATTAATACATTGCTAGTGGGCTTGCCAAATACAAAGCAGTACTACTAATATTTTGTGCTGTCTGATACACTAAACACACTCACTATAGGTCTTGGAGGTGCTGGCCTGCTCATCTGCTAGTGTAATGTCAGAGTGTGTTATCAACTGGGCCAGTAGTGTGCCAGTAACATACGTTTGGGAGGGACTGCTCTTACTAATACATTTGGGCGGTTCCTCCCTCATTGAGACTCAGATAGTAAACTACATATTCCATAGCAGTTTACAATGCACCCATTGTAGCGCAGGGCTTTACCCTCCTCCTCCATGTCATACTGCAGCCCTCAATTCAAGTTTTCATAGCGCCATCAGTTGTTCATTAATAGTCATTGTAAAGTGCTATCAAATATATATCCCCTATCTCAGTCACAATGTGGGACAACCCGTCACAAGAGTCTCCAATGACAAATATTAGTTTGGTAGGAATACAGTCCTGGTTGGTCTAGTGCACAATGTGCATTGTTTACAAAAATTAGCCCTATGGCATGAGTCATGGTTGATGCAGAGAGTAGAGTTGAGTGCGGTTCGTGGTTCGTGGTTCTCCACTTCGCGGTTCGAGTGATTTTGGGGGCTGTTCTAGATCGAACTAGAACTCGAGCTTTTTGCTAAAGCTCGATAGTTCTAGTTACGTTCGAGAATGGTTCTAGCAGCAAAAAGCCAAGCTAATTACTAGCTGGCTTTCCGCTGTAATAGTGTAAGTCACTCTGTGACTCACACTATTATGAAATTTCAGCATATAGTGTGCGGGAACAGCGCATTCAGATCACTGCTGCTGGGATAATGGCAATCGCCATTTTTTTTTTTTTCTTGTCTTCCTTCCCTAAGCGCGCGCGTGTAGTGGGGCGGGCCAGCATGTCAGGCAATCCCAGACACACACACAGCTAAGTGGACTTTTAGCCAGGGAAGCAATGGCATGTGTGATAGGATGTCCATGTCACATGTCCCTGCATTATAAAAACGGGTATCTGCCCATCAGGACACCACTATCTGCCTTCTGCGTCTGGGTATCAGTCACCGCTGGCGTAGCTCCTGTCTCCGATACTGCTGTGTACGCTCTACACACAGCGCTATACAGAATAGGGATAGAAGTTTCTTTTAGCCCTTGTAAGGGCTAATAACTAGAGTTGAACGCGGTTCGCGGTTCGAGGTTCTCCAGTTCGCGGCTCGAGTGATTTTGGGGGCTGTTCTAGATCGAACTAGAACTCGAGCTTTTTGCTAAAGCTCGATAGTTCTAGATACGTTCAAGAACGGTTCTAGCAGCAAAAAGACAAGCTAATTACTAGCTGGCTTTCCGCTGTAATAGTGTAAGTCACTCTGTGACTCACACTATTATGAAATTTCAGTGTATAGTGTGCGGGAACAGCGCATTCAGATCACTGCTGTTTGGATAATGGCGATCGATATTTTGTTTTCCTTGTCTTCCTTCCCTAAGCGCGCGCGTGTAGTGGGGCGGGCCAGCATGTCATCCAATCCCAGACACACACAGCTAAGTGGACTTTTAGCCAGAGAAGCAACGGCATGTGTGATAGGAGGTCCATGTCATATGTCCCTGCATTATAAAAACGAGTATCTGCCCGTCCGGACGCCATTATCTCTTCTGTGTCTGGGTGTCAGTCACCGCTGGCGCAGCTCCTGTCTCCGATACTGCTGTGTACGCTCTATACACAGCGCTATACAGAATATGGATAGAAGTTTCTTTCAGTCCTTGTAAGGGCTAATACCGGCAGGGTCAGAGCCATAGGTGACAGTGAGGGCCGTGAAAACAGATTTTAACAGCTACACAAGATGACAGCGTCTGTGTAGCTAAGGTCAGGGATTTCCTCGCTGCATTTCTCCATTAGGAGGGATAAAAAGGGAGGCTTCCTTTCCTCTATCCAGACCCACAAACCTGCCACTGTACCCTCCTGCCCTTTGCACACTCAAACTCATTGTTACTAAGCCATTTTACTAGCAAACACTGAGGAAACTTAGTGGCATCCTAAAAGTGGCTGTTGGACTTCCATTAGTGCCCCACTGGTGCCAAGCTATTTCTAGCACCTCTGCATGACACCCTCCTGCTCTGTTTTTAATAAGCTATAATGATAGCAAAAAATGCTGCCATTTAGTGGCATCCTAAAAGTGGCTGTTGGACTTCATTATTGTCCCACTGGTGCCAAGCTATTTCTAGCACCTCTGCATGACACCCTCCTGCTCTGTTTTTAATAAGCTATAATGATAGCAAAAAATGGTGCCATTTAATGGCATACAAGAAGTGGCTGTTGTACTCCATTAGTGCCCCACTGGTGCAAATCTATGTGCAGCACCTCTGCATGACACCCTCCTGCTCTGTTTTTAATAAGCTATAATGATAGCAAAAAATGCTGCCATTTAGTGGCATCCTAAAAGTGGCTGTTGGACTTCATTATTGTCCCACTGGTGCCAAGCTCTTTCTAGCACCTCTGCATGACACCCTCCTGCTCTGTTTTTAATAAGCTATAATGACAGCAAAAAATGGTGCCATTTAATGGCATACAAGAAGTGGCTGTTGTACTCCATTAGAGCCCCACTGGTGCAAATCTATGTGCAGCACCTCTGCATGACATCCTCCTGCTTTGATTTTAATAAGCTATAATAATAGCAAAAAATGCTGCCATTTAGTGGCATACAAGAACTGGCTGTTGTACTCCATTATTGTCCCACTGGTGCCAAGCTATTTCTAGCACCTCTGCATGACACCCTCCTGCTCTGTTTTAATAAGCTATAATGATAGCAAAAAATGCTCCCATTTAGTAGCATTCTAAAAGTGGCTGTTGGACTTCATTATTTTCCCACTAGTGCAAAGATATTTGCAGCACGTCTGCCTGCATTGCACACTCAAACTCATTGTTACTAAGCCATTATAATACCAAACACTGAGTAAACTTAGTGGCATCCTAAAAGTGGCTGTTGGACTTCATTAGTGTCCCAATGGTGCCAAGCTATGTCTAGCACCTCTGCATGACACCCTCCTGCTCTGTTTTTAATAAGCTATAATGATAGCAAAAAATGCTGCCATTTAGTGGCATAGAAGAAGTGACTGTTGTGTCCCACTGGTGCAAATCTATTTGCAGCAACTCTGCATGACACCGTCATGCACATTTTGCTACGCTAATTTTATAGCAAACTCAGGGAATTCCTTGCTGCATTTGATCATTCGGAGGGATAGAAAGTGAGGCTTCCTTTACTGTCCTGGTACCCTCAGAACACGGCCACTGTACCCACCTGTCCACTTTTGCCACGCTATTTAATTTGCCCAAAGAGCTGACTCTTTTTCTGCCTTCCTAAAAATGTCTGTAATACTAAGTTAGTGTTCCTTTGCTGCCAAGCAAGGTACAACACATGTGCATTCTACACTCCTTTACATTTCTGGAATGCAATTATTAAATGCAGGTAGTCCAGCCAATCTGTAATGAAGGTGCAGGTGTGGATATAATGTAGCCTGCATCCAATGTTGGTTTTCTCGATGTCTGACAGCTCAACAATACCATCTGTTTCCACTTCCAAAACAAGTGATGACCTGCCAATCACACTCCCTGTTGCGTGTAAAGGGGTGGAAGTTTAGTGTGAAAAACCATGTGAGACTGCTGTCCCCACAGTCACAGAGGATGAAGAGCACGCAGATGCACTTGATGGGGCAGGCGGTTGTTGCACAGGCACGCTATGCCGCATTGTAGCACAGTGAAATTCACATTGCGACTTATGCTTCATTTTAAGTCGTGTACAGGGTGGGCTCCCCAGTATGCAGCAAAACCAGGCAACAGGAAAAGGACTCCTTCCCTCTCTCTGCCCTCCTCTCTGGCTCTCTTCTTCCCTCTCTCTGCCCTCCATTCTG
Organism: Anomaloglossus baeobatrachus; assembly: GCF_048569485.1. Lineage (NCBI taxonomy): Eukaryota > Metazoa > Chordata > Amphibia > Anura > Aromobatidae > Anomaloglossus > Anomaloglossus baeobatrachus. Next base: position 590,153,922 of record NC_134355.1, read on the forward strand.
GCTCTCTCCTTCCCTCTCTCTGCCCTCCATTCTGGCTCTCTCCTTCCCTCTCTCTGCCCTCCATTCTGGCTCTCTCCTTCCCTCTCTCTGCCCTCCATTCTGGCTCTCTCCTTCCCTCTCTCTGCCCTCCTCTGTGGCTCTCTCCTTCCCTCTCTCTGCCCTCCCTCTGTGGCTCTCTCCTTCCCGCTCTCTGCCCTCCCTCTGTGGCTCTCTCCTTCCCTCTCTCTGCCCTCCCTCTGTGGCTCTCTCCTTCCCTCTCTCTGCCCTCCCTCTGTGGCTCTCTCCTTCCCTCTCTCTGCCCTCCCTCTGTGGCTCTCTCCTTCCCTCTCTCTGCCCTCCCTCTGTGGCTCTCTCCTTCCCTCTCTATGCCCTCCTCTGTGGCTCTCTCCTTCCCTCTCTATGCCCTCCTCTGTGGCTCTCTCCTTCCCTTTCTCTGCCCTAGTCTCTGGCTCTCTCCTTCCCTCTCTCTGCCCTAGTCTCTGGCTCTCTCCTTCCCTCTCTCTGCCCTAGTCTCTGGCTCTCTCATTCCCTCTCTCTGCCCTAGTCTCTGGCTCTCTCATTCCCTCTCTCTGCCCTAGTCTCTGGCTCTCTCCTTCCCTCTCCCTGCCCTCCTCTCTCTCTACTTCCCTCTCCCTTCCCTCCTCTCTGGCTCTCTCCTTCCCTTTCTCTGCCCTAGTCTCTGGCTCTCTCCTTCCCTCTCTCTGCCCTAGTCTCTGGCTCTCTCCTTCCCTCTCTCTGCCCTCGTCTGTGGCTCTCTCCTTCCCTCTCTCTGCCCTCTCTCTGCCCTCGTCTCTGGCTCTCTCCTTCCCTCTCTCTGCCCTAGTCTCTGGCTCTCTCCTTCCCTCTCTCTGCCCTCCCTCTGTGGCTCTCCTTCCCTCTCTCTGCCCTCCCTCTTTGGCTCTCTCCTTCCCTCTCTCTGCCCCAGTCTCTGGCTCTCTCCTTCCCTCTCTCTGCCCTCCTTCCTGGCTCTCTCCTTCCCTTTCTCTGCCCTAGTCTCTGGCTCTCTCCTTCCCTCTCTGCCCTCCCTCTGTGGCTCTCTCTTTCCCTCTCTCTGCCCTCTGTGGCTCTCTGCTTCCCTCTCTCTTCCAAAACAAGTGATGACCTGCCAATCACACTCCCTGTTGCGTGTAAAGGGGTGGAAGTTTAGTGTGAAAAACCATGTGAGACTGCTGTCCCCACAGTCACAGAGGATGAAGAGCACGCAGATGCACTTGATGGGGCAGGCGGTTGTTGCACAGGCACGCTATGCCGCATTGTAGCACAGTGAAATTCACATTGCGACTTATGCTTCATTTTAAGTCGTGTACAGGGTGGGCTCCCCAGTATGCAGCAAAACCAGGCAACAGGAAAAGGACTCCTTCCCTCTCTCTGCCCTCCTCTCTGGCTCTCTTCTTCCCTCTCTCTGCCCTCCATTCTGGCTCTCTCCTTCCCTCTCTCTGCCCTCCATTCTGGCTCTCTCCTTCCCTCTCTCTGCCCTCCATTCTGGCTCTCCTTCCCTCTCTCTGCCCTCCATTCTGGCTCTCTCCTTCCCTCTCTCTGCCCTCCTCTGTGGCTCTCTCCTTCCCTCTCTCTGCCCTCCCTCTGTGGCTCTCTCCTTCCCGCTCTCTGCCCTCCCTCTGTGGCTCTCTCCTTCCCTCTCTCTGCCATCCCTCTGTGGCTCTCTCCTTCCCTCTCTCTGCCCTCCCTCTGTGGCTCTCTCCTTCCCTCTCTCTGCCCTCCCTCTGTGGCTCTCTCCTTCCCTCTCTATGCCCTCCTCTGTGGCTCTCTCCTTCCCTCTCTATGCCCTCCTCTGTGGCTCTCTCCTTCCCTTTCTCTGCCCTAGTCTCTGGCTCTCTCCTTCCCTCTCTCTGCCCTAGTCTCTGGCTCTCTCCTTCCCTCTCTCTGCCCTAGTCTCTGGCTCTCTCATTCCCTCTCTCTGCCCTAGTCTCTGGCTCTCTCATTCCCTCTCTCTGCCCTAGTCTCTGGCTCTCTCCTTCCCTCTCCCTGCCCTCCTCTCTCTCTACTTCCCTCTCCCTTCCCTCCTCTCTGGCTCTCTCCTTCCCTTTCTCTGCCCTAGTCTCTGGCTCTCTCCTTCCCTCTCTCTGCCCTAGTCTCTGGCTCTCTCCTTCCCTCTCTCTGCCCTAGTCTCTGGCTCTCTCATTCCCTCTCTCTGCCCTAGTCTCTGGCTCTCTCCTTCCCTCTCTCTGCCCTAGTCTCTGGCTCTCTCCTTCCCTCTCTCTGCCCTAGTCTCTGGCTCTCTCCTTCCCTCTCTCTGCCCTCGTCTGTGGCTCTCTCCTTCCCTCTCTCTGCCCTCGTCTGTGGCTCTCTCCTTCCCTCTCTCTGCCCTCGTCTCTGGCTCTCTCCTTCCCTCTCTCTGCCCTAGTCTCTGGCTCTCTCCTTCCCTCTCTCTGCCCTCCCTCTGTGGCTCTCCTTCCCTCTCTCTGCCCTCCCTCTTTGGCTCTCTCCTTCCCTCTCTCTGCCCTAGTCTCTGGCTCTCTCCTTCCCTCTCTCTGCCCTCCCTCTGTGGCTCTCTCTTTCCCTCTCTCTGCCCTCTGTGGCTCTCTGCTTCCCTCTCTCTGCCCTCCTCTGTGGCTCTCTCCTTCCCTCTCTCTGCCCTCCTCTGTGGCTTTCTCCTTCCCTCTCTCTGCCCTCCTCTGTGGCTCTCTCCTTCCCTCTCTCTGCCCTCCTCTGTGGCTCTCTCCTTCCCTCTCTCTGCCCTCCCTCTGTGGCTCTCTCCTTCCCTCTCTCTGCCCTAGTCTCTGGCTCTCTCCTTCCCTCTCTCTGCCCTAGTCTCTGGCTCTCTCCTTCCCTCTCTCTGCCCTAGTCTCTGGCTCTCTCCTTCCCTCTCTCTGCCCTCCTTCCTGGCTCTCTCCTTCCCTTTCTCTGCCCTAGTCTCTGGCTCTCTCCTTCCCTCTCTCTGCCCTAGTCTCTGGCTCTCTCCTTCTGTCTCTCTGCCCTAGTCTCTGGCTCTCTCCTTCCCTCTCTCTGCCCTCCTCTGTGGCTCTCTCCTTCCCTCTCTCTGCCCTCCTCTGTGGCTCTCTCCTTCCCTCTCTCTGCCCTCCTCTGTGGCTCTCTCCTTCCCTCTCTCTGCCCTAGTCTCTGGCTCTCTCCTTCCCTCTCTCTGCCCTCCTCTGTGGCTCTCTCCTTCCCTCTCTCTGGCCTAGTCTCTGGCTCTCTCCTTCCCTCTCTCTGCCCTCCTCTGTGGCTCTCTCCTTCCCTCTCTCTGCCCTCCTCTGTGGCTCTCTCCTTCCCTCTCTCTGCCCTAGTCTCTGGCTTTCTCCTTCCCTCTCTCTCTGCCCTAGTATCTGTCTCTCTCCTTCCCTCTCTCTGCCCTAGTCTCTGGCTCTCTCCTTCCCTCTCTCTGCCCTAGTCTCTGGCTCTCTCCTTCCCTCTCTCTGCCCTAGTCTCTGGCTCTCTCCTTCCCTCTCTCTGCCCTCCTCTGTGGCTCTCTCCTTCCCTCTCTCTGCCCTCCTCTGTGGCTCTCTCCTTCCCTCTCTCTGCCCTAGTCTCTGGCTTTCTCCTTCCCTCTCTCTCTGCCCTAGTATCTGTCTCTCTCCTTCCCTCTCTCTGCCCTAGTCTCTGGCTCTCTCCTTCCCTCTCTCTGCCCTAGTCTCTGGCTCTCTCCTTCCCTCTCTCTGCCCTCCCTCTGTGGCTCTCCTTCCCTCTCTCTGCCCTCCCTCTTTGGCTCTCTCCTTCCCTCTCTCTGCCCCAGTCTCTGGCTCTCTCCTTCCCTCTCCCTTCCCTCCTCTCTGGCTCTCTCCTTCCCTCTCCCTGCCCTAGTCTCTGGCTCTCTCCTTCCCTCTCTCTGCCCTCCTCTCTGGCTCTCTCCTTCCCTCTCTCTGCCCTCCATTCTGGCTCTCTCCTTCCCTCTCTCTGCCCTCCATTCTGGCTCTCTCCTTCCCTCTCTCTGCCCTCCCTCTTTGGCTCTCTCCTTCCCTCTCTCTGCCCTAGTCTCTGGCTCTCTCCTTCCCTCTCCCTGCCCTCCTCTCTGGCTCTCTCCTTCCCTCTCCCTGCCCTAGTCTCTGGCTCTCTCCTTCCCTCTCCCTGCCCTAGTCTCTGGCTCTCTCCTTCCCTCTCCCTGCCCTAGTCTCTGGCTCTATCCTTCCCTCTCTCTGCCCTAGTCTCTGGCTCTATCCTTCCCTCTCTCTGCCCTCCTCTCTGGCTCTCTCCTTCCCTCTCTCTGCCCTCCATTCTGGCTCTCTCCTTCCCTCTCTCTGCCCTCCATTCTGGCTCTCTCCTTCCCTCTCTCTGCCCTCCATTCTGGCTCTCTCCTTCCCTCTCTCTGCCCTCCATTCTGGCTCTCTCCTTCCCTCTCTCTGCCCTCCATTCTGGCTCTCTCCTTCCCTCTCTCTGCCCTCCATTCTGACTCTCTCCTCTCTCTCTGCCCTCCATTCTGGCTCTCTCCTTCCCCCTCTCTCTGCCCTCCATTCTGGCTCTCTCCTTCCCCCTCTCTCTGCCCTCCATTCTGGCTCTCTCCTTCCCTCTCTCTCTGCCCTCCATTCTGGGTCTCTCCTTCCCTCTCTCTGCACTACATCCTGGCTCTCTCCTCTCTCTCTGCCCTCCATTCTGGCTCTCTCCTCTCTCTCTGCCCTCCATTCTGGCTCTCTCCTTCTCTCTCTCTGCCCTCCATTCTGGCTCTCTCCTCTCTCTCTGCCCTCCCCTCTGGCTCTCTCCTTCCCCCTCTCTCTGCCCTCCATTCTGGCTCTCTCCTCTCTCTCTGCCCTCCATTCTGGCTCTCTCCTTCCCTCTCTCTCTGCCCTCCATTCTGGCTCTCTCCTTCCCTCTCTCTGCCCTAGTCTCTGGCTCTCTCCTTCCCTCTCTCTGCCCTAATCTCTGGCTCTCTCCTTCCCTCTCTCTGCCCTAGTCTCTGGCTCTCTCCTTCCCTCCCTCTGCCCTCCCTCTGTGGCTCTCTCCTTCCCTCTCTGCCCTCCCTCTGTGGCTCTCTCCTTCCCTCTCTCTGCCCTCCCTCTGTGGCTCTCTCCTTCCCTCTCTCTGCCCTCCCTCTGTGGCTCTCTCCTTCCCTCTCTCTCTGCCCTCCCTCTGTGGCTCTCTCCTTCCCTCTCTCTGCCCTCCTCTGTGGCTCTCTCCTTCTCTCTCTCTGCCCTCCTCTGTGGCTCTCTCCTTCCCCCTCTCTGCCCTCCTTTGTGGCTCTCTCCTTCCCTCTCTCTGCCCTCCTCTGTGGCTCTCTCCTTCCCTCTCTCTGCCCTAGTCTCTGGCTCTCTCCTTCCCTCTCTCTGCCCTAGTCTCTGGCTCTCTCCTTCCCTCTCTCTGCCTTCCTCTGTGGCTCTCTCCTTCCCTCTCTCTGCCCTAGTCTCTGGCTCTCTCCTTCCCTCTCTCTGCCCTCCTCTGTGGCTCTCTCCTTCCCTCTCTCTGCCCTCCTCTGTGGCTCTCTCCTTCCCTCTCTCTGCCCTAGTCTCTGGCTTTCTACTTCCCTCTCTCTCTGCCCTAGTATCTGTCTCTCTCCTTCCCTCTCTCTGCCCTAGTCTCTGGCTCTCTCCTTCCCTCTCTCTGCCCTAGTCTCTGGCTCTCTCCTTCCCTCTCTCTGCCCTAGTCTCTGGCTCTCTCCTTCCCTCTCTCTGCCCTCCCTCTGTGGCTCTCCTTCCCTCTCTCTGCCCTCCCTCTTTGGCTCTCTCCTTCCCTCTCTCTGCCCCAGTCTCTGGCTCTCTCCTTCCCTCTCCCTGCCCTCCTCTCTGGCTCTCTCCTTCCCTCTCCCTGCCCTAGTCTCTGGCTCTCTCCTTCCCTCTCTCTGCCCTCCTCTCTGGCTCTCTCCTTCCCTCTCTCTGCCCTCCCTCTGTGGTTCTCTCCTTCCCTCTCTCTGCCCTCCTATGTGGCTCTCTCCTTCCCTTTCTCTGCCCTAGTCTCTGGCTCTCTCCTTTCCTCTCTCTGCCCTCCTCTGTGGCTCTCTCCTTCCCTCTCTCTGCCCTCCTCTGTGGCTCTCTCCTTCCCCCTCTCTGCCCTCCTCTGTGGCTCTCTCCTTCCCCCTCTCTGCCCTCCTCTGTGGCTCTCTCCTTCCCTCTCTCTGCCCTCCTCTGTGGCTCTCTCCTTCCCTCTCTCTGCCCTCCTCTGTGGCTCTCTCCTTCCCTCTCTCTGCCCTAGTCTCTGGCTCTCTCCTTCCCTCTCTCTGCCCTAATCTCTGGCTCTCTCCTTCCCTCTCTCTGCCCCCCTCTGTGGCTCTCTTCTTCCCTCTCTCTGCCCTAGTCTCTGGCTCTCTCCTTCCCTCTCTCTGCCCTCCTCTGTGGCTCTCTCCTTCCCTCTCTCTGCCCTCCCTCTGTGGCTCTCTCCTTCCCTCTCTCTGCCCTCCTCTGTGGCTCTCTCCTTCCCCCTCTCTGCCCTCTTCTGTGGCACTCTCCTTCCCTCTCTCTGCCCTCCTCTGTGGCTCTCTCCTTCCCTCTCTCTGCCCTCCTCTGTGGCTCTCTCCTTCCCTCTCCCTGCCCTCCTCTCTGGCTCTCTCCTTCCCTCTCTCTGCCCTAGTCTCTGGCTCTCTCCTTCCCTCTCTCTGCCCTCGTCTGCGGCTCTCTCCTTCCCTCTCTCTGCCCTAGTCTCTGGCTCTCTCCTTCCCTCTCTCTGCCCTAGTCTCTGGCTCTCTTCTTCCCTCTCTCTGCCCTAGTCTCTGGCTCTCTCCTTCCCTCTCTCTGCCCTAGTCTCTGGCTCTCTCCTTCCCTCTCTCTGCCCTAGTCTCTGGCTCTCTCCTTCCCTCTCTCTGCCTTCCTTTGTGGCTCTCTCCTTCCCTCTCTCTGCCCTAGTCTCTGGCTCTCTCCTTCCCTCTCTCTGCCCTAGTCTCTGGCTCTCTCCTTCCCTCTCTCTGCCCTCCCTCTGTGGCTCTCTCCTTCCCTCTCTCTGCCCTCCTCTGTGGCTCTCTCCTTCCCTTTCTCTGCCCTCCTCTGTGGCTCTCTCCTTCCCTCTCTCTGCCCTCCCTCTGTGGTTCTCTCCTTCCCTCTCTCTGCCCTCCTATGTGGCTCTCTCCTTCCCTTTCTCTGCCCTAGTCTCTGGCTCTCTCCTTCCCTCTCTCTGCCCTAGTCTCTGGCTCTCTCCTTCCCTCTCTCTGCCCTAGTCTCTGGCTCTCTCCTTCCCTCTCTCTGCCTTCCTTTGTGGCTCTCTCCTTCCCTCTCTCTGCCCTAGTCTCTGGCTCTCACCTTCCCTCTCTCTGCCCTAGTCTCTGGCTCTCACCTTCCCTCTCTCTGCCCTCCCTCTGTGGCTCTCTCCTTCCCTCTCTCTGCCCTCCTCTGTGGCTCTCTCCTTCCCTCTCTCTGCCCTCCTCTGTGGCTCTCTCCTTCCCTCTCTCTAGTGTCCTCTGTGGCTCTCACCTTCCCTCTCTCTACCCTCCTCTGTGGCTCTCTCCTTCCCTCTCTCTGCCCTCCTCTGTGGCTCTCTCCTTCCCTTTCTCTGCCCTCCTCTGTGGCTCTCTCCTTCCCTCTCTCTGCCCTCCTCTGTGGCTCTCTCCTTCCCTCTCTCTGCCCTCCTCTGTGGCTCTCTCCTTCCCTCTCTCTAGCCTCCTCTGTGGCTCTCTCCTTCCCTCTCTCTACCCTCCTCTGTGGCTCTCTCCTTCCCTCTCTCTGCCCTCCTCTGTGGCTCTCTCCTTCCCTCTCTGCCCTAGTCTCTGGCTTTCTCCTTCCCTCTCTCTACCCTAGTCTCTGGCACTCCCCTTCCCTCTCTCTGCCCTAGTCTCTGGCTCTTTCCTTCCCTCTCTCTGCCCTAGTCTCTGGCTCTCTCCTTCCCTCTCTCTGCCCTAGTCTCTGGCTCTCTCCTTCCCTCTTTCTTCCCTAGTCTCTGGCTCTCTCCTTCCCTCTCTCTGTCCTCCTCTGTGGCTCTCTCCTTCCCTATCTCTGCCCTAGTCTCTGGCTCTCTCCTTCCCTCTCTCTGCCCTAGTCTCTGGCTCTCTCCTTCCCTCTCTCTGCCCTAGTCTCTGGCTCTCTCCTTCCCTCTCTCTGCCCTCCTCTGTGGCTCTCTCCTTCCCTCTCTCTGCCCTCCTCTGTGGCTCTCTCCTTACCTCTCTCTGCCCTCCTCTGTGGCTCTCTCCTTCCCTCTCTCTGCCCTAGTCTCTGGCTCTCTTCTCTCTCTCTGCCCTAGTCTCTGGCTCTCTCCTTCCCTCTCTCTGCCCTCCCCTGTGGCTCTCTCCTTCCCTCTCTCTGCCCTCCTCTGTGGCTCTCCTTCCCTCTCTCTGCCCTAGTCTCTGGCTCTCTCCTTCCCTCTCTCTGCCCTAGTCTCTGGCTCTCTCCTTCCCTCTCTCTGCCTTCCTTTGTGGCTCTCTCCTTCCCTCTCTCTGCCCTAGTCTCTGGCTCTCACCTTCCCTCTCTCTGCCCTAGTCTCTGGCTCTCACCTTCCCTCTCTCTGCCCTCCCTCTGTGGCTCTCTCCTTCCCTCTCTCTGCCCTCCCTCTGTGGCTCTCTCCTTCCCTTTCTCTGCCCTCCTCTGTGGCTCTCTCCTTCCCTCTCTCTGCCCTCCCTCTGTAGCTCTCACCTTCCCTCTCTGCCCTCCCTCTGTGGCTCTCTCCTTCCCTCTCTGCCCTCCCTCTGTGGCTCTCTCCTTCCCTCTCTCTGCCCTCCTCTGTGGCTCTCTCCTTCCCTCTCTCTGCCCTCCTCTGTGGCTCTCTCCCTCCCTCTCTCTGCCCTCCCTCTGTGGCTCTCTCCTTCCCTCTCTCTGCCCTCCCTCTGTGGCTCTCTCCTTCCCTCTCTCTGCCCTCCCTCTGTGGCTCTCTCCTTCCCTCTCTCTGCCCTAGTCTCTGGCTCTCTCCTTCCCTCTCTCTGCCCTCCCTCTATGGCTCTCACCTTCCCTCTCTCTGCCCTCCCTCTGTGGCTCTCTCCTTCCCTCTCTCTGCCCTCCCTCTGTGGCTCTCTCCTTCCCTTTCTCTGCCCTCCTCTGTGGCTCTCTCCTTCCCTCTCTCTGCCCTCCCTCTGTAGCTCTCACCTTCCCTCTCTGCCCTCCCTCTGTGGCTCTCTCCTTCCCTCTCTGCCCTCCCTCTGTGGCTCTCTCCTTCCCTCTCTCTGCCCTCCTCTGCGGCTCTCTCCTTCCCTCTCTCTGCCCTCCCTCTGTGGCTCTCTCCTTCCCTCTCTCTGCCCTAGTCTCTGGCTCTCTCCTTCCCTCTCTCTGCCCTCCCTCTGTGGCTCTCTCCTTTCCGCTCTCTGCCCTCCTCTGTGGCTCTCTCCTTCCCTCTCTCTGCCCTCCTCTGTGGCTCTCTCCTTCCCTCTCTCTGCCCTCCTCTGTGGCTCTCTCCTTCCCTCTCTGCCCTCCCCTGTGGCTCTCTCCTTCCTTCTCTCTACCCTCCTCTGTGGCTCTCTCCTTCCCTCTCTCTGCCCTCCTCTGTGGCTCTCTCCTTCCCTCTCTCTGCCCTAGTCTCTGGCTCTCTCCTTCTCTCTCTCTGCCCTAGTCTTTGGCTCTCTCCTTCCCTCTCTGTGCCCTAGTCTCTGGCTCTATCCTTCCATCTCTCTGCCCTCCTCTGTGGCTCTCCTTCCCTCTCTCTGCCCTAGTCTCTGGCTCTCTCCTTCCCTCTCTCTGCCCTAGTCTCTGGCTCTCTCCTTCCCTCTCTCTGCCTTCCTTTGTGGCTCTCTCCTTCCCTCTCTCTGCCCTAGTCTCTGGCTCTCACCTTCCCTCTCTCTGCCCTAGTCTCTGGCTCTCACCTTCCCTCTCTCTGCCCTCCCTCTGTGGCTCTCTCCTTCCCTCTCTCTGCCCTCCCTCTGTGGCTCTCTCCTTCCCTTTCTCTGCCCTCCTCTGTGGCTCTCTCCTTCCCTTTCTCTGCCCTCCCTCTGTAGCTCTCACCTTCCCTCTCTGCCCTCCCTTTGTGGCTCTCTCCTTCCCTCTCTGCCCTCCCTCTGTGGCTCTCTCCTTCCCTCTCTCTGCCCTCCTCTGTGGCTCTCTCCTTCCCTCTCTCTGCCCTAGTCTCTGGCTCTCTCCTTCCCTCTCTCTGCCCTAATCTCTGGCTCTCTCCTCTCTCTCTGCCCTAGTCTTTGGCTCTCTCCTTCCCTCTCTGTGCCCTAGTCTCTGGCTCTATCCTTCCATCTCTCTGCCCTCCTCTGTGGCTCTCCTTCCCTCTCTCTGCCCTAGTCTCTGGCTCTCTCCTTCCCTCTCTCTGCCCTAGTCTCTGGCTCTCTCCTTCCCTCTCTCTGCCTTCCTTTGTGGCTCTCTCCTTCCCTCTCTCTGCCCTAGTCTCTGGCTCTCACCTTCCCTCTCTCTGCCCTAGTCTCTGGCTCTCACCTTCCCTCTCTCTGCCCTCCCTCTGTGGCTCTCTCCTTCCCTCTCTCTGCCCTCCCTCTGTGGTTCTCTCCTTCCCTCTCTCTGCCCTCCTCTGTGGCTCTCTCCTTCCCTTTCTCTGCCCTCCTCTGTGGCTCTCTCCTTCCCTCTCTCTGCCCTCCTCTGTGGCTCTCTCCTTCCCTCTCTCTGCCCTCCTCTGTGGCTCTCTCCTTCCCTCTCTCTAGCCTCCTCTGTGGCTCTCTCCTTCCCTCTCTCTACCCTCCTCTGTGGCTCTCTCCTTCCCTCTCTCTGCCCCCCTCTGTGGCTCTCTCCTTCCCTCTCTGCCCTAGTCTCTGGCTTTCTCCTTACCTCTCTCTGCCCTAGTCTCTGGCACTCCCCTTCCCTCTCTCTGCCCTAGTCTCTGGCTCTCTCCTTCCCTCTCTCTGCCCTAGTCTCTGGCTCTCTCCTTCCCTCTCTCTTCCCTAGTCTCTGGCTCTCTCCTTCCCTCTCTCTGTCCTCCTCTGTGGCTCTCTCCTTCCCTATCTCTGCCCTAGTCTCTGGCTCTCTCCTTCCCTCTCTCTGCCCTAGTCTCTGGCTCTCTCCTTCCCTCTCTCTGCCCTAGTCTCTGGCTCTCTCCTTCCCTCTCTCTGCCCTAGTCTCTGGCTCTCTCCTTCCCTCTCTCTGCCCTCCTCTGTGGCTCTCTCCTTCCCTCTCTCTGCCCTCCTCTGTGGCTCTCTCCTTCCCTCTCTCTGCCCTCCTCTGTGGCTCTCTCCTTCCCTCTCTCTGCCCTAGTCTCTGGATCTCCCCTTCCCTCTCTCTGCCCAAGTCTCTGGCTCTTTCCTTCCCTCTCTCTGCCCTAGTCTCTGGCTCTCTCCTTCCCTCTCTCTGCCCTAGTCTCTGGCTCTCTCCATCCCTCTCTCTGCCCTCCTCTGTGGCTCTCTCCTTCCCTCTCTCTGCCCTCCTCTGTGGCTCTCTCCTTCCCTCTCTCTGCCCTAGTCTCTGGCTCTCTTCTCTCTCTCTGCCCTAGTCTCTGGCTCTCTCCTTCCCTCTCTCTGCCCTCCCCTGTGGCTCTCTCCTTCCCTCTCTCTGCCCTCCTCTGTGGCTCTCCTTCCCTCTCTCTGCCCTAGTCTCTGGCTCTCTCCTTCCCTCTCTCTGCCCTAGTCTCTGGCTCTCTCCTTCCCTCTCTCTGCCTTCCTTTGTGGCTCTCTCCTTCCCTCTCTCTGCCCTAGTCTCTGGCTCTCACCTTCCCTCTCTCTGCCCTAGTCTCTGGCTCTCACCTTCCCTCTCTCTGCCCTCCCTCTGTGGCTCTCTCCTTCCCTCTCTCTGCCCTCCTCTGTGGCTCTCTCCTTCCCTCTCTCTGCCCTCCTCTGTGGCTCTCTCCTTCCCTCTCTCTGCCCTCCTCTGTGGCTCTCTCCTTCCCTCTCTCTGCCCTCCCTCTGTGGCTCTCTCCTTCCCTCTCTCTGCCCTCCCTCTGTGGCTCTCTCCTTCCCTCTCTCTGCCCTAGTCTCTGGCTCTCTCCTTCCCTCTCTCTGCCCTCCCTCTATGGCTCTCACCTTCCCTCTCTGCCCTCCCTCTGTGGCTCTCTCCTTCCCTCTCTGCCCTCCCTCTGTGGCTCTCTCCTTCCCTCTCTCTGCCCTCCTCTGTGGCTCTCTCCTTCCTTCTCTCTACCCTCCTCTGTGGCTCTCTCCTTCCCTCTCTCTGCCCTCCTCTGTGGCTCTCTCCTTCCCTCTCTCTGCCCTAGTCTCTGGCTCTCTCCTCTCTCTCTGCCCTAGTCTTTGGCTCTCTCCTTCCCTCTCTGTGCCCTAGTCTCTGGCTCTATCCTTCCATCTCTCTGCCCTCCTCTGTGGCTCTCCTTCCCTCTCTCTGCCCTAGTCTCTGGCTCTCTCCTTCCCTCTCTCTGCCCTAGTCTCTGGCTCTCTCCTTCCCTCTCTCTGCCTTCCTTTGTGGCTCTCTCCTTCCCTCTCTCTGCCTTCCTTTGTGGCTCTCTCCTTCCCTCTCTCTGCCCTAGTCTCTGGCTCTCACCTTCCCTCTCTCTGCCCTAGTCTCTGGCTCTCACCTTCCCTCTCTCTGCCCTCCCTCTGTGGCTCTCTCCTTCCCTCTCTCTGCCCTCCCCCTGTGGCTCTCTCATTCCCTTTCTCTGCCCTCCTCTGTGGCTCTCTCCTTCCCTCTCTCTGCCCTCCCTCTGTAGCTCTCACCTTCCCTCTCTGCCCTCCCTTTGTGGCTCTCTCCTTCCCTCTCTGCCCTCCCTCTGTGGCTCTCTCCTTCCCTCTCTCTGCCCTCCTCTGTGGCTCTCTCCTTCCCTCTCTCTGCCCTAGTCTCTGGCTCTCTCCTTCCCTCTCTCTGCCCTAATCTCTGGCTCTCTCCTTCCCTCCCTCTGCCCTCCCTCTGTGGCTCTCTCCTTCCCTCTCTGCCCTCCCTCTGTGGCTCTCTCCTTCCCTCTCTCTGCCCTCCCTCTGTGGCTCTCTCCTTCCCTCTCTCTGCCCTCCCTCTGTGGCTCTCTCCTTCCCTCTCTCTGCCCTCCCTCTGTGGCTCTCTCCTTCCCTCTCTCTGCCCTCCCTCTGTGGCTCTCTCCTTCCCTCTCTCTGCCCTCCCTCTGTGGCTCTCTCCTTCCCTCTCTCTGCCCTCCCTCTGTGGCTCTCTCCTTCCCTCTCTCTGCCCTCCCTCTGTGGCTCTCTTCTTACTTCTCTGCCCTCCCTCTGTGGCTCTCTCCTTCCCTCTATCTGTGGCTCTCTCCTTCCCTCTCTCTGCCCTCCTCTGTGGCTCTCTCCTTCCTTCTCTCTGCCCTAGTCTCTGGCTCTCTCCTTCCCTCTCTCTGCCCTAGTCTCTGGCTCTCTCCTTACCTCTCTCTGCCCTAGTCTCTGGCTCTCTCCTTCCCTCTCTCTGCCCTAGTCTCTGGCTCTCTCCTTCCCTCTCTCTGCCCTAGTCTCTGGCTCTCTCCTTCCCTCTCTCTGCCCTAGTCTCTGGCTCTCTCCTTCCCTCTCTCTGCCATAGTCTCTGGCTCTCTCCTTCCCTCTCTCTGCCATAGTCTCTGGCTCTCTCCTTCCCTCTCTCTGCCATAGTCTCTGGCTCTCTCCTTCCCTCTCTCTGCCATAGTCTCTGGCTCTCTCCTTTCCTCTCTCTGCCCTCCTCTGTGGCTCTCTCCTTCCCTCTCTCTGCCCTCCTCTGTGGCTCTCTCCTTCCCCCTCTCTGCCCTCCTCTGTGGCTCTCTCCTTCCCCCTCTCTGCCCTCCTCTGTGGCTCTCTCCTTCCTTCTCTCTGCCCTCCTCTGTGGCTCTCTCCTTCCCTCTCTCTGCCCTCCTCTGTGGCTCTCTCCTTCCCTCTCTCTGCCCTAGTCTCTGGCTCTCTCCTTCCCTCTCTCTGCCCTAATCTCTGGCTCTCTCCTTCCCTCTCTCTGCCCCCCTCTGTGGCTCTCTTCTTCCCTCTCTCTGCCCTAGTCTCTGGCTCTCTCCTTCCCTCTCTCTGCCCTCCTCTGTGGCTCTCTCCTTCCCTCTCTCTGCCCTCCCTCTGTGGCTCTCTCCTTCCCTCTCTCTGCCCTCCTCTGTGGCTCTCTCCTTCCCCCTCTCTGCCCTCTTCTGTGGCTCTCTCCTTCCCTCTCTCTGCCCTCCTCTGTGGCTCTCTCCTTCCCTCTCTCTGCCCTCCTCTCTGGCTCTCTCCTTCCCTCTCTCTGCCCTAGTCTCTGGCTCTCTCCTTCCCTCTCTCTGCCCTCGTCTGTGGCTCTCTCCTTCCCTCTCTCTGCCCTAGTCTCTGGCTCTCTCCTTCCCTCTCTCTGCCCTAGTCTCTGGCTCTCTTCTTCCCTCTCTCTGCCCTAGTCTCTGGTTCTCTCCTTCCCTCTCTCTGCCCTAGTCTCTGGCTCTCTCCTTCCCTCTCTCTGCCCTAGTCTCTGGCTCTCTCCTTCCCTCTCTCTGCCTTCCTTTGTGGCTCTCTCCTTCCCTCTCTCTGCCCTAGTCTCTGGCTCTCTCCTTCCCTCTCTCTGCCCTAGTCTCTGGCTCTCTCCTTCCCTCTCTCTGCCCTCCCTCTGTGGCTCTCTCCTTCCCTCTCTCTGCCCTCCTCTGTGGCTCTCTCCTTCCCTTTCTCTGCCCTCCTCTGTGGCTCTCTCCTTCCCTCTCTCTGCCCTCCCTCTGTGGTTCTCTCCTTCCCTCTCTCTGCCCTCCTATGTGGCTCTCTCCTTCCCTTTCTCTGCCCTAGTCTCTGGCTCTCTCCTTCCCTCTCTCTGTCCTAGTCTCTGGCTCTCTCCTTCCCTCTCTCTGCCCTAGTCTCTGGCTCTCTCCTTCCCTCTCTCTGCCCTCCTCTGTGGCTCTCTCCTTCTCTCTCTCTGCCCTAGTCTCTGGCTCTCTCCTTCCCTCTCTCTGCCTTCCTTTGTGGCTCTCTCCTTCCCTCTCTCTGCCCTAGTCTCTGGCTCTCACCTTCCCTCTCTCTGCCCTAGTCTCTGGCTCTCACCTTCCCTCTCTCTGCCCTCCCTCTGTGGCTCTCTCCTTCCCTCTCTCTGCCCTCCTCTGTGGCTCTCTCCTTCCCTCTCTCTGCCCTCCTCTGTGGCTCTCTCCTTCCCTCTCTCTGCTGTCCTCTGTGGCTCTCACCTTCCCTCTTTCTGTCCTCCCTCTGTGGCTCTCTCCTTCCCTCTCTCTGCCCTCCCTCTGTGGTTCTCTCCTTCCCTCTCTCTGCCCTCCTCTGTGGCTCTCTCCTTCCCTTTCTCTGCCCTCCTCTGTGGCTCTCTCCTTCCCTCTCTCTGCCCTCCTCTGTGGCTCTCTCCTTCCCTCTCTCTGCCCTCCTCTGTGGCTCTCTCCTTCCCTCTCTCTAGCCTCCTCTGTGGCTCTCTCCTTCCCTCTCTCTACCCTCCTCTGTGGCTCTCTCCTTCCCTCTCTCTGCCCTCCTCTGTGGCTCTCTCCTTCCCTCTCTCTGCCCTCCTCTGTGGCTCTCTCCTTCCCTCTCTCTGCCCTCCCTCTGTGGCTCTCTCCTTCCCTCTCTCTGCCCTAGTCTCTGGCTCTCTCCTTCCCTCTCTCTGCCCTCCCTCTATGGCTCTCACCTTCCCTCTCTCTGCCCTCCCTCTATGGCTCTCCCCTTCCCTCTCTCTGCCCTAGTCTCTGGCTCTTTCCTTCCCTCTCTCTGCCCTAGTCTCTGGCTCTCTCCTTCCCTCTCTCTGCCCTAGTCTCTGGCTCTCTCCTTCCCTCTCTCTGTCCTCCTCTGTGGCTCTCTCCTTCCCTCTCTCTGCCCTAGTCTCTGGCTCTCTCCTTCCCTCTCTCTGCCCTAGTCTCTGGCTCTCTCCTTCCCTCTCTCTGCCCTCCTCTGTGGCTCTCTCCTTCCCTCTCTCTGCCCTCCTCTGTGGCTCTCTCCTTCCCTCTCTCTGCCCTCCTCTGTGGCTCTCTCCTTCCCTCTCTCTGCCCTAGTCTCTGGATCTCCCCTTCCCTCTCTCTGCCCAAGTCTCTGGCTCTTTCCTTCCCTCTCTCTGCCCTAGTCTCTGGCTCTCCTTCCTTCTCTCTGCCCTAGTCTCTGGCTCTCTCCATCCCTCTCTCTGCCCTCCTCTGTGGCTCTCTCCTTCCCTCTCTCTGCCCTCCTCTGTGGCTCTCTCCTTCCCTCTCTCTGCCCTAGTCTCTGGCTCTCTTCTCTCTCTCTGCCCTAGTCTCTGGCTCTCTCCTTCCCTCTCTCTGCCCTCCCCTGTGGCTCTCTCCTTCCCTCTCTCTGCCCTCCTCTGTGGCTCTCTCCTTCCCTCTCTCTGCCCTCCTCTGTGGCTCTCCTTCCCTCTCTCTGCCCTAGTCTCTGGCTCTCTCCTTCCCTCTCTCTGCCCTAGTCTCTGGCTCTCTCCTTCCCTCTCTCTGCCTTCCTTTGTGGCTCTCTCCTTCCCTCTCTCTGCCCTAGTCTCTGGCTCTCACCTTCCCTCTCTCTTCCCTAGTCTCTGGCTCTCACCTTCCCTCTCTCTGCCCTCCCTCTGTGGCTCTCTCCTTCCCTCTCTCTGCCCTCCCTCTGTGGCTCTCTCCTTCCCTTTCTCTGCCCTCCTCTGTGGCTCTCTCCTTCCCTCTCTCTGCCCTCCCTCTGTAGCTCTCACCTTCCCTCTCTGCCCTCCCTCTGTGGCTCTCTCCTTCCCTCTCTGCCCTCCCTCTGTGGCTCTCTCCTTCCCTCTCTCTGCCCTCCTCTGTGGCTCTCTCCTTCCCTCTCTCTGCCCTCCCTCTGTGGCTCTCTCCTTCCCTCTCTCTGCCCTCCCTCTGTGGCTCTCTCCTTCCCTCTCTCTGCCCTAGTCTCTGGCTCTCTCCTTCCTCTCTCTGCCCTCCCTCTATGGCTCTCCCCTTCCCTCTCTCTGCCCTCCCTCTGTGGCTCTCTCCTTCCCTCTCTCTGCCCTCCCTCTGTGGCTCTCTCCTTCCCTTTCTCTGCCCTCCTCTGTGGCTCTCTCCTTCCCTCTCTCTGCCCTCCCTCTGTAGCTCTCACCTTCCCTCTCTGCCCTCCCTCTGTGGCTCTCTCCTTCCCTCTCTGCCCTCCCTCTGTGGCTCTCTCCTTCCCTCTCTCTGCCCTCCTCTGTGGCTCTCTCCTTCCCTCTCTCTGCCCTCCTCTGTGGCTCTCTCCTTCCCTCTCTCTGCCCTCCTCTGTGGCTCTCTCCTTCCCTCTCTCTGCGGCTCTCTCCTTCCCTCTCTCTGCCCTCCCTCTGTGGCTCTCTCCTTCCCTCTCTCTGCCCTAGTCTCTGGCTCTCTCCTTCCCTCTCTCTGCCCTCCCTCTGTGGCTCTCTCCTTTCCGCTCTCTGCCCTCCCTCTGTGGCTCTCTCCTTCCCTTTCTCTGCCCTCCTCTGTGGCTCTCTCCTTCCCTCTCTCTGCCCTCCCTCTGTAGCTCTCACCTTCCCTCTCTGCCCTCCCTCTGTGGCTCTCTCCTTCCCTCTCTCTGCCCTCCTCTGTGGCTCTCTCCTTCCCTCTCTCTGCCCTCCTCTGTGGCTCTCTCCTTCCCTCTCTCTGCCCTCCTCTGTGGCTCTCTCCTTCCCTCTCTCTGCGGCTCTCTCCTTCCCTCTCTCTGCCCTCCCTCTGTGGCTCTCTCCTTCCCTCTCTCTGCCCTCCTCTGTGGCTCTCTCCTTCCCTCTCTCTGCCCTCCTCTGTGGCTCTCTCCTTCCCTCTCTCTGCCCTCCCCTGTGGCTCTCTCCTTCCTTCTCTCTACCCTCCTCTGTGGCTCTCTCCTTCCCTCTCTCTGCCCTCCTCTGTGGCTCTCTCCTTCCCTCTCTCTGCCCTAGTCTCTGGCTCTCTCCTCTCTCTCTGCCCTAGTCTTTGGCTCTCTCCTTCCCTCTCTGTGCCCTAGTCTCTGGCTCTATCCTTCCATCTCTCTGCCCTCCTCTGTGGCTCTCCTTCCCTCTCTCTGCCCTAGTCTCTGGCTCTCTCCTTACCTCTCTCTGCCCTAGTCTCTGGCTCTCTCCTTCCCTCTCTCTGCCCTCCCTCTGTGGCTCTCTCCTTCCCTCTCTCTGCCCTCCCTCTGTGGCTCTCTCCTTCCCTCTCTCTGCCCTAGTCTCTGGCTCTCTCCTTCCCTCTCTCTGCCCTCCCTCTATGGCTCTCACCTTCCCTCTCTCTGCCCTCCCTCTGTGGCTCTCTCCTTCCCTCTCTCTGCCCTCCCTCTGTGGCTCTCTCCTTCCCTTTCTCTGCCCTCCTCTGTGGCTCTCTCCTTCCCTCTCTTTGCCCTCCCTCTGTAGCTCTCACCTTCCCTCTCTGCCCTCCCTCTGTGGCTCTCTCCTTCCCTCTCTGCCCTCCCTCTGTGGCCCTCTCCTTCCCTCTCTCTGCCCTCCTCTGTGGCTCTCTCCTTCCCTCTCTCTGCCCTCCTCTGTGGCTCTCTCCTTCCCTCTCTCTGCCCTCCCTCTGTGGCTCTCTCCTTCCCTCTCTCTGCCCTCCCTCTGTGGCTCTCTCCTTCCCTCTCTCTGCCCTCCCTCTGTGGCTCTCTCCTTCCCTCTCTCTG
This sequence comes from Anomaloglossus baeobatrachus, assembly GCF_048569485.1. Lineage (NCBI taxonomy): Eukaryota > Metazoa > Chordata > Amphibia > Anura > Aromobatidae > Anomaloglossus > Anomaloglossus baeobatrachus. The sequence goes on from NC_134355.1 coordinate 590,171,971, forward strand.
CCCTAGTCTCTGGCTCTCTCCTTCCCTCTCTCTGCCCTCCCTCTGTGGCTCACTCCTTCCCTATCTCTGCCTTCCTTTGTGGCTCTCTCCTTCCCTCTCTCTGCCCTCCCTCTGTGGCTCTCTCCTTCCCTCTCTCTGCCCTAGTCTCTGGCTCTCTCCTTCCCTCTCTCTGCCCTAGTCTCTGGCTCTCTCCTTCCCTCTCTCTGCCCTCCCTCTATGGCTCTCACCTTCCCTCTCTCTGCCCTCCCTCTGTGGCTCTCTCCTTCCCTCTCTCTGCCCTCCTCTGTGGCTCTCTCCTTCCCTTTGTCTGCCCTCCTCTGTGGCTCTCTCCTTCCCTCTCTCTGCCCTCCCTCTGTAGCTCTCACCTTCCCTCTCTGCCCTCCCTCTGTGGCTCTCTCCTTCCCTCTCTGCCCTCCCTCTGTGGCTCTCTCCTTCCCTCTCTCTGCCCTCCTCTGTGGCTCTCTCCTTCCCTCTCTCTGCCCTCCTCTGTGGCTCACTCCTTCCCTCTCTCTGCCTTCCTCTGTGGCTCTCTCCTTCCCTCTCTCTGCCCTCCCTCTGTGGCTCTCTCCTTCCCTCTCTCTGCCCTCCCTCTGTGGCTCTCTCCTTCCCTCTCTCTGCCCTAGTCTCTGGCTCTCTCCTTCCCTCTCTCTGCCCTCCCTCTGTGGCTCTCTCCTTTCCGCTCTCTGCCCTCCTCTGTGGCTCTCTCCTTCCCTCTCTCTGCCCTCCTCTGTGGCTCTCTCCTTCCCACTCTCTGCCCTAGTCTCTGGCTCTCTCCTTCCCTCTCTCTGCCCTAGTCTCTGGCTCTCTCCTTTCTCTCTGCCCTAGTCTCTGGCTCTCTCTTTCCATCTCTCTGCCCTCCTCTGTGGCACTCTCCTTCCCTCTCTCTGCCCTAGTCTCTGGCTCTCTCCTTCCCTCTCCCTGCCCTAGTCTCTGGCTCTCTCCTTCCCTCTCTCTGCCCTCCATTCTTGCTCTCTCCTTCTCTCTCCCTGCCCTCCATTCTGGCTCTCTCCTTCCCTCTCTCTGCCCTAGTCTCTGGCTCCCTCCTTCCCTCTCTCTGCCCTAGTCTCTGGCTCTCTCCTTCCCTCTCTCTGCCCTCCATTCTTGCTCTCTCCTTCTCTCTCTCTGCCCTCCATTCTGGCTCTCTCCTTCCCTCTCTCTGCCCTCCTCTGTGGCTCTCTCCTTCCCTCTCTCTGTCCTAGTCTCTGGCTGTCTCCTTCCCTCTCTCTGCCCTCCCTCTGTGGCTCTCTCCTTCCCTCTCTCTGCCCTCCTCTGTGGCTCTCTCCTTCCCTCTCTCTGCCCTCCTCTGTGGCTCTCTCCTTCCCGCTCTCTGCCCTAGTCTCTGGCTCTCTCCTTCCCATTCTCTGCCCTAGTCTCTGGCTCTCTCCTTCCCTCTCTCTGCCCTAGTCTCTGGCTCTCTCCTTCCCTCTCTCTGCCCTAGTCTCTGGCTCTCGCCTTCCCTCTCTCTGCCCTAGTCTCTGGCTCTCGCCTTCCCTCTCTCTGCCCTAGTCTCTGGCTCTCTCCTTCCCTCCTCTCTGGCTCTCGCCTTCCCTCTCTCTGCCCTCCATTCTGGCTCTCTCCTTCCCTCTCTCTGCCCTCCATTCTGGCTCTCTCCTTCCCTCTCTCTGCCCTCCATTCTGGCTCTCTCCTTCCCTCTCTCTGCCCTCCTCTGTGGCTCTCTCCTTCCCTCTCTCTGCCCTAGTCTCTGGCTCTCTCCTTCCCTCTCTCTGCCCTAGTCTCTGGCTCTCTCCTTCCCTCTCTCTGCCCTAGTCTCTGGCTCTCTCCTTCCCTCTCTCTGCCCTAGTCTCTGGCTCTCTCCTTCCCTCTCTCTGCCCTAGTCTCTGGCTCTCTCCTTCCCTCTCTCTGCCCTAGTCTCTGGCTCTCTCCTTCCCTCTCTCTGCCCTAGTCTCTGGCTCTCTCCTTCCCTCTCTCTGCCCTCCTCTGTGGCTCTCTCCTTCCCTCTCTCTGCCCTCCTCTGTGGCTCTCTCCTTCCCTCTCTCTGCCCTAGTCTCTGGTTCTCTCCTTCCATCTCTCTGCCCTAGTTTCTGGCTCTCTCCTTCCCTCTCTCTGCCCTAGTCTCTGGCTCTCTCCTTCCCTCTCTCTGCCCTAGTTTCTGGCTCTCTCCTTCCCTCTCTCTGCCCTAGTCTCTGGCTCTCTCCTTCCCTCTCTCTGCCCTCCTCTGTGGCTCTCTCCTTCCCTCTCTCTGCCCTATTCTCTGGCTCTCTCCTTCCCTCTCTCTGCCCTAGTCTCTGGCTCTCTCCTTCCCTCTCTCTGCCCTAGTCTCTGGCTCTCTCCTTCCCTCTCTCTGCCCTAGTCTCTGGCTCTCTCCTACCCTCTCTCTGCCCTAGTTTCTGGCTCTCTCCTTCCCTCTCTCTGCCCTAGTCTCTGGCTCTCTCCTTCCCTCTCTCTGCCCTCCTCTGTGGCTCTCTCCTTCCCTCTCTATGCCCTCCTCTGTGGCTCTCTCCTTCCCTCCTCTGTGGCTCTTTCCTTCCCTCTCTCTGCCCTCCTCTGTGGCTCTCTCCTTCCCTCTCTCTGCCCTAGTCTCTGGCTCTCTCCTCTCTCTGCCCTAGTCTCTGGCTTTCTCCTTCCCTCTCTCTGCCCTAGTCTCTGGCTCTCTCCTTCCCTCTCTCTGCCCTAGTCTCTGGCTCTCTCCTTCCCTCTCTCTGCCCTAGTCTCTGGCTCTCTCTGCCCTAGTCTCTGGCTCTATCCTTCCATCTCTCTGCCCTAGTCTCTGGCTCTCTCCTTCCCTCTCTCTGCCCTAGTCTCTGGCTCTCTCCTTCCCTCTCTCTGCCCTCCTCTGTGGCTCTCTCCTTCCCTCTCTCTGCCCTAGTCTTTAGCTCTCTCTCCTTCCCTCTCTGTGCCCTAGTCTCTGGCTCTATCCTTCCCTCTCTCTGCCCTCCTCTATGGCACTCTCCTTCCCTCTCTCTGCCCTAGTCTCTGGCTCTCTCCTTCCCTCTCCCTGCCCTAGTCTCTGGCTCTCTCCTTCCCTCTCTCTGCCCTAGTCTCTGGCTCTCTCCTTCCCTCTCTCTGCCCTCCTCTGTGGCTTTCTCCTTCCCTCTCTCTGCCCTCCTCTGTGGCTCTCACCTTCCCTCTCTGTGCCCTAGTCTCTGGTTCTCTCCTTCCCTCTCTCTGCCCTTGTCTCTGGCTCTCTCCTTCCATCTCTCTGCCCTAGTCTCTGGCTCTCTCCTTCCCTCTCTCTGCCCTAGTCTCTGGCTCTCTCCTTCCCTCTCTCTGCCCTAGTCTCTGGCTCTCTCCTTCCCTCTCTCTGCCCTAGTCTCTGGCTCTCTCCTTCCATCTCTCTGCCCTAGTCTCTGGCTCTCTCCTTCCATCTCTCTGCCCTAGTCTCTGGCTCTCTCTTTCCCTCTCTCTGCCCTAGTCTCTGGCTCTCTCCTTCCCTCTCTCTGCCCTAGTCTCTGGCTCTCTCCTTCCCTCTCTCTGCCCTCCCCTGTGGCTCTCTCCTTCTCTCTCTAACCTCCTCTGTGGCTCTCTCCTTCCCTCTCTCTGCCCTAGTCTCTGGCTCTCTCCTCTCTCTCTGCCCTAGTCTCTGGCTCTCTCCTTCCCTCTCTCTGCCCTCCCCTGTGGCTCTCTCCTTCCCTCTCTCTGCCCTCCTCTGTGGCTCTCTCCTTCCCTCTCTCTGCCCTAGTCTCTGGCTCTCTCCTTCCCTCTCTCTGCCCTAGTCTCTGGCTCTCTCCTCTCTCTCTGCCCTAGTCTCTGGCTCTCTCTTTCTATCTCTCTGCCCTCCTCTGTGGCACTCTCCTTCCCTCTCTCTGCCCTAGTCTCTGGCTCTCTCCTTCCCTCTCCCTGCCCTAGTCTCTGGCTCTCTCCTTCCCTCTCTCTGCCCTCCATTCTTGCTCTCTCCTTCTTTCTTTCTGCCCTCCATTCTGGCTCTCTCCTTCCCTCTCTCTGCCCTCCTCTGTGGCTCTCTCCTTCCCTCTCTCTGCCCTAGTCTCTGGCTCTCTCCTTCCCTCTCTCTGCCCTCCCTCTGTGGCTCTCTCCTTCCCTCTCTCTGCCCTCCTCTGTGGCTCTCTCCTTCCCTCTCTCTGCCCTAGTCTCTGGTTCTCTCCTTCCATCTCTCTGCCCTAGTTTCTGGCTCTCTCCTTCCCTCTCTGCCCTAGTCTCTGGCTCTCTCCTTCCCTCTCTCTGCCCTAGTTTCTGGCTCTCTCCTTCCCTCTCTCTGACCTAGTCTCTGGCTCTCTCCTTCCCTCTCTCTGCCCTAGTCTCTGGCTCTCTCCTTCCCTCTCTCTGCCCTAGTCTCTGGCTCTCTCCTTCCCTCTCTCTGCCCTAGTCTCTGGCTCTCTCCTTCCCTCTCTCTGCCCTAGTCTCTGGCTCTCTCCTACCCTCTCTCTGCCCTCCTCTGTGGCTCTCTCCTTCCATCTCTCTGCCCTAGTCTCTGGCTCTCTCCTTCCCCCTCTCTGCCCTAGTCTCTTGCTCTCTCCTTCCCTCTCTCTGCCCTAGTCTCTGGCTCTCTCCTTCCCTCTCTCTGCCCTCGTCTCTGGCTCTCTCCTTCCCTCTCTCTGCCCTCGTCTCTGGCTCTCTCCTTCCCTTTCTCTGCCCTCCTCTGTGGCTCTCTCCTTCCCTCTCCCTGCCCTCGTCTCTAGCTCTCTGGGTCTCACTTCGGGCTAGGTTCCACCTGATAGGTCATGGAAGCCTGCCAGAAACTCGCGCAATTTTTTTGACCACACAAAACTATATGCCTCACATTATAAAAAGCATTTTTCCAAATCCGACTGACGAAACATTAGGTACACATCAGCACATCGAGTTAAACAGTCTTTCCTCTATACATTTGTTTTTTCTAATTTGGCTAACGAATTTTTACATACTGATGTTGGGCCCTCTGGCCTCTCTGTGCCCTCTGCCCTCCTCTGGCTCCCGCCTCTCTGTGCCCGCTGCCCTCCTCTGGCTCCCTCCTCCTGGGCCCTCTGGCCTCTCTGTGCCCTCTGCCCTCCTCTGGCTCCCTCCTCCTGGGCCCTTTGGCCTCTCTCTGCCCGCTGCCCTCCTCTGGCTCCCTCCTCCTGGGCCCTTTGGCCTCTCTCTGCCCTCTGCCCTCCTCTGGCTCCCGCCTCTCTGTGCCCTCTGCCCTCCTCTGGCTCCCTCCTCCTGGGCCCTTTGGCCTCTGTCTGCCCTCTGCCCTCCTCTGGCTCCCTCCTCCTGGGCCCTTTGGCCTCTCTCTGCCCTCTGCCCTCCTCTGGCTCCCTCCTCCTGGGCCCTCTGGCAAATCTGTGCCGCCTGGCCCGTCCCAGGCCGGTTCGTCTGTATACTCAGCAACTGCTGTAGAGTACAGACACAGACAGACAGAGGCACACACACCAGCCGTCAGGGCCAGACTGGGACTAAACTTTAGCCCTGGTATTTGCGGCTACACAGGCCCACTTTATTTCTAATAAAGGTATTTTTCTGTGTTTTTTTTTTTTTTTTTTTAATCCTTTATTGGAGATTCTTAATGGCCGGGTGAAATTTGGCCTGACATTAAGAATCTACAGCTCTGCTGTACTGCCAGCGTGACTCGAATGTCATGTGAGTGGATCGCAGTAATCCCCGTGTGGTCTCAGCCTAATCGGCTGACACTGAAGTCAGCTGATCTGAACTCCTGTACACACAGCCCGCACACGGTCACATATGATCGGCAGCAGGCGGTGACTGCTGTTAACTTGCATCCATTGCAGCGTTTGCGGGCTGTGAGATCAGGAGTCAGCTGACTTCAGTGCCGGCCGATAAATTCTGTGTGCAGAAGGATCCGGTAAAATGGTTGCATGCGCTGCACATTTAATCCACAGGATCTGTCAGCTGACTTCAGTGCCGGCCGATAAATTCTGTGTGCAGAAGGATCCGGTAAAATGGTTGCATGCGCTGCACATTTAATCCACAGGATCTTGGTTATATGCAGTTTATGTTTTTTTGCCTACAAATAATGCTGATGTGAAAGTTGCCTACAAAATGCATGCCACATGGATGATACAGATGACACACAGAGACTAGAGCAGAGGGAAAAAGCAATCTCATGACTCCATTTCCCCCCCCCCAACTATTTTTTTCACATGTTGTGACGGCTAATAATAATTTCTGTACACACAGACTATGAACTATATGAGAACAAGCAGAAGATGGATGCTTTCTTTCCCTGGTTGTGGCATCTTCATTCTGGGTTACAAACGTAAGTAAACATTAGAGAACTTTTTTTTTTTATCTTTTCTAAACAGAACAGATAAACAAGTGACCCTGTATTGTTGGCTATTTAAAAAACCCCTGCTGGGATACACAAATGTCCTGTTTATCTGTCTACAAGAGATCAAATACAGAAACCTCAACACTTAAGCGGGCTTTACACGCTACGACATCGCTAATGCGGAGTTGTTGGGGTCACGGAATTCGTGACGCACATCCGGCCGCATTAGCGATGCCGTTGCGTGTGACATCGATTAGCGATTTTGCATCGTTGAAAAACAGTGAAAAATCGCTAATCGGCGACACGGGGGTCCATTCCCAATTATCGTTACTTCAGCAGTAACGAGGTTGTTCCTCGTTCCTGCGGCAGCACACATCGCTGCGTGTGACGCCGCAGGAGCGAGGAAGCTCTCCCTACCTGCCTCCCGGCCGCTATGCGGAAGGAAGGAGGTGGGCGGGATGTTACGTCCCGCTCATCTCCGCCCCTCCGCTGCTATTGGGCGGCGGTTCAGTGACGCTTCAGTGACGTCGCTGTGACGCCGCATGGTCCGCCCCCTTAGAAAGGAGGCGGTTCGCCAGTCACAGCGACGTCGCCGGACAGGTAAGTATGTGTGACGGCTCTGGGCGATGTTGTGCGGCACGGGCAGCGATATGCCCGTGTCGCGCAACAGATGGGGGCGGGTACCCACACTAGCGATATCGGGACCGATATCGCAGTGTGTAAAGTAGCCTTTAGGGGAACTTCACACACAGCGAGATCGCTGCTGAGTCACGTTTTTTGTGACACAGCAGTGACCTCATTAGCGATCTCGCTGTGTGTGAACAGCCCCTGCTGTGAGATCGCTGCTCGTTACACACAGCCCTGGTTCGTTTTTTTATTGTTGCTCTCCCGCTGATAAGCACACATCGCTGTGTGTGACAGCGAGAGCAACAATCCTGAATGTGCAAGGAGCAGGAGCCGGCGTCTGACAGCCTGCGGTAAGCTGTAACCAAGGTAAAACTCGGGTAACCAAGGTGGTTACCCGATATTTACCTTCGTTACCAGCCTCCGCAGCTCTCACGCTGCCAGTGCCGGCTCCTGCTCCCTGCACACGCTAAGCTAAGCGGTGTGCGCTGGTAACTAAGGTAAACATCGGGTAACCATACCCGATGTTTACCTTAGTTACCAGTGTACGCAGCTTCCAGACGCCGGCTCCGTGCAAGCGCAGGGTCACTTGCACGTCGCTGCGGGCTGGTGACTGGTCGCTGGTGAGATCTGCCTGTTTGACAGCTCACCAGCGACCATGCAGCGAGGCAGCAGCGATCCTGACCAGGTCAGATTGCTGGTGGGATCGCTGGTGCGTCGCTAAAGTGTGACGGTACCCTTAGAACAAGAGACAATAATGCTAAGAGACAGTCACAAGGGACCACCACCCCCGACTGCAGTACTCAGATACATGTATACACAAGAGGACAAGGAGTATATGTGCAAAATAATGGTCAATTTTTATTAGATATGAAAAAAAAAAAAAAACACAGTAGACAATTAAAAACATGATAAAACATCACCAAAATGAATCATCTGGGGGCTGCTTAATGTTATATGGAGGCTCCATAGTGCATTTGGGGGCTACAAAATACTATATGGAGGACAATGGGGGTTTCATAACACTATATGGAGGAATATGGGGGCTGCACTCTACCCCCAGAGTTGTATGTCCCCCTCCACACAGGTGCTGTATACCCCCAGAGCTGTTTGTCCCTCCACATCAGAATCACTGCTCTCCTCTAGAGCTGTATGCCCCCCACTGCTGTATACCCCTTTCCTCAGTAATATGTATTCCCCCCCAATAATGTGTATGGCTTAGTGCGGGGTCCCCCAGAAACGACGGAAATGCGCCCCAAAAGGACGTCTCAGTTTCGTTGGCTCTTGAGGGTCCCTGTTGGTTCCGTTTGGCTCCTGAGGGTTCCTGTTGGTTCCTGTTGGCTCCTGGGGGTCCCTGTTGGCTCCTGGGGGTCCCTGTTGGTCCCTGTTGGCTCCTGGGGGTCCCTGTTGGCTCCTGGGGGTCCCTGTTGGTCCCTGTTGGCTCCTGGGGGTCCCTGTTGGTCCCTGTTGGCTCCTGGGGGTCCCTCTTGGTCCCTGTTGGCTCCTGGGGGTCCCTCTTGGTCCCTGTTGGCTCCTGGGGGTCCCTCTTGGTCCCTGTTGGCTCCTGGGGGTCCCTGTTGGCTCCTGGGGGTCCCTGTTGGCTCCTGGGGGTCCCTGTTGGCTCCTGGGGGTCCCTGTTGGCTCCTGGGGGTCCCTGTTGGCTCCTGTTGGCTCCTGGGGGTCCCTGTTGGCTCCTGTTGGCTCCTGGGGGTCCCTGTTTGCTCCTGGGGGTCCCTGTTTGCTCCTGGGGGTCCCTGTTGGCTCCTGGGGGTCCCTGTTGGCTCTTGGAGGTCCATGTTGGTCCCTGTTGGCTTCTGGGGGTGCCTGTTGGTCCCTGTTGGCTCCTGGGGGTCCCTGTTGGTCCCTGTTGGCTCCTGGGGGTCCCTGTTGGCTCCTGGGGGTCCCTGTTGGCTCCTGGGGGTCCCTGTTGGCTCCTGGGGGTCCCTGTTGGTCCCTGTTGGCTTCTGGGGGTGCCTGTTGGTCCCTGTTGGCTCCTGGGGGTCCCTGTTGGTCCCTGTTGGCTCCTGGGGGTCCCTGTTGGCTCCTGGGGGTCCCTGTTGGCTCCTGGGGGTCCCTGTTGGCTCCTGGGGGTCCCTGTTGGTTCCTGGGGGTCCCTGTTGGCTCTTGGAGGTCCATGTTGGTCCCTGTTGGCTTCTGGGGGTGCCTGTTGGTCCCTGTTGGCTCCTGGGGGTCCCTGTTGGTCCCTGTTGGCTCCTGGGGGTCCCTGTTGGTCCCTGTTGGTCCCTGTTGGCTCCTGGGGGTCCCTGTTGGTCCCTGTTGGCTCCTGGGGGTCCCTGTTGGTCCCTGTTGGCTCCTGGGGGTCCCTGTTGGTCCCTGTTGGCTCCTGGGGGTCCCTGTTGGTCCCTGTTGGCTCCTGGGGGTCCCTGTTGGTCCCTGTTGGCTCCTGGGGGTCCCTGTTGGTCCCACTTGGCTCCTGGGGGTCCCTGTTGGTCCCTCTTGGCTCCTGGGGGTCCCTGTTGGTTCCTGTTGGCTCCTAGGGGTCCCTGTTGGTTCCTGTTGGCTCCTGGGGGTCCCTGTTGGCTCCTGTGGGTCCCTGTTGGTTCCTGTTGGCTCCTGGGGGTCCCTGTTGGTTCCTGTTGGCTCCTGGGGGTCCCTGTTGGCTCCTGGGGGTCCCTGTTGGTTCCTGTTGGTCCCTGTTGGTTCCTGTTGGTCCCTGTTGGCTCCTGGGGGTCCCTGTTGGTTCCTGTTGGCTCCTGGGGGTCCCTGTTGGTTCCTGTTGGCTCCTGGGGGTCCCTGTTGGTCCCTGTTGGCTCCTGGGGGTCCCTGTTGGTCCCTGTTGGCTCCTGGGGGTCCCTGTTGGTCCCTGTTGGCTCCTGGGGGTCCCTGTTGGCTCCTGGGGGTCCCTGTTGGCTCCTGGGGGTCCCTGTTGGTTCCTGTTGGCTCCTGTTGGCTCCTGGGGGTCCCTGTTGGCTCCTGTTGGCTCCTGGGGGTCCCTGTTGGTTCCTGTTGGCTCCTGGGGGTCCCTGTTGGTCCCTGTTGGCTCCTGGGGGTCCCTGTTGGTCCCTGTTGGCTCCTGGGGGTCCCTGTTGGCTCCTGGGGGTCCCTGTTGGCTCCAGTTGGCTCCTGGGAGTCCCTGTTGGCTCCTGGGGGTCCCTGTTGGCTCCTGTTGGCTCCTGGGGGTCCCTGTTGGTTCCTGTTGGCTCCTGGGGGTCCCTGTTGGCTCCTGGGGGTCCTTGTTGGCTCCTGGGGGTCCTTGTTGGCTCCTGGGGGTCCCTGTTGGTCCCTGTTGGTCCCTGTTGGCTCCTGGGGGTCCCTGTTGGTCCCTGTTGGCTCCTGGGGGTCCCTGTTGGTCCCTGTTGGCTCCTGGGGGTCCCTGTTGGCTCCTGGGGGTCCCTGTTGGCTCCTGGGGGTCCCTGTTGGTCCCTGTTGGCTCCTGGGGGTCCCTGTTGGTCCCTGTTGGCTCCTGGGGGTCCCTGTTGGTCCCTGTTGGCTCCTGGGGGTCCCTGTTGGTCCCTGTTGGCTCCTGGGGGTCCCTGTTGGTCCCTGTTGGCTCCTGGGGGTCCCTGTTGGTCCCTGTTGGCTCCTGGGGGTCCCTGTTGGTTCCTGTTGGCTCCTAGGGGTCCCTGTTGGTTCCTGTTGGCTCCTGTTGGCTCCTGGGGGTCCCTGTTGGCTCCTGTGGGTCCCTGTTGGTTCCTGTTGGCTCCGGGGGGCCCTGTTGGTTCCTGTTGGCTCCTGGGGCTCCCTGTTGGCTCCTGGGGTCCCTGTTGGTTCCTGTTGGTCCCTGTTGGTTCATGTTGGTCCCTGTTGGCTCCTGGGGGTCCCTGTTGGTTCCTGTTGGCTCCTGGGGGTCCCTGTTGGTTCCTGTTGGCTCCTGGGGGTCCCTGTTGGTCCCTGTTGGCTCCTGGGGGTCCCTGTTGGTCCCTGTTGGCTCCTGGGGGTCCCTGTTGGTCCCTGTTGGCTCCTGGGGGTCCCTGTTGGTCCCTGTTGGCTCCTGGAGGTCCCTGTTGGCTCCTGGGGGTCCCTGTTGGCTCCTGGGGGTCCCTGTTGGCTCCTGGGGGTCCCTGTTGGTTCCTGTTGGCTCCTGTTGGCTCCTGGGGGTCCCTGTTGGCTCCTGTTGGCTCCTGGGGGTCCCTGTTGGTTCCTGTTGGCTCCTGGGGGTCCCTGTTGGTTCCTGTTGGTTCCTGTTGGCTCCTGGGGGTCCTTGTTGGCTCCTGGGGGTCCCTGTTGGTCCCTGTTGGCTCCTGGGGGTCCCTGTTGGTCCCTGTTGGCTCCTGGGGGTCCCTGTTGGCTCCTGGGGGTCCCTGTTGGCTCCTGGGGGTCCCTGTTGGCTCCAGTTGGCTCCTGGGAGTCCCTGTTGGCTCCTGGGGGTCCCTGTTGGCTCCTGTTGGCTCCTGGGGGTCCCTGTTGGTTCCTGTTGGCTCCTGGGGGTCCCTGTTGGTTCCTGTTGGCTCCTGGGGGTCCTTGTTGGCTCCTGGGGGTCCTTGTTGGCTCCTGGGGGTCCCTGTTAGCTCCTGGGGGTCCCTGTTAGCTCCTGTTGGCTCCTGGGGCTCCCTGTTGGTTCCTGTTGGCTCCTGGGGCTCCCTGTTGGTTCCTGTTGGCTCCTGGGGCTCCCTGTTGGTTCCTGGGGGTCCCTGTTGGTCCCTGTTGGCTCCTGGGGGTCCCTGTTGGCTCCTAAGGGTCCCTGTTGGCTCCTGTTGGTTCCTGTTGGCTCCTGGGGGTCCCTGTTGGTTCCTGTTGGCTCCTGGGGGTCCCTGTTGGTTCCTGTTGGTTCCTGGGGGTCCCTGTTGGTCCCTGTTGGTTCCTGTTGGTTCCTGGGGGTCCCTGTTGGCTCCTGGGGGTCCCTGTTGGCTCCTGGGGGTCCCTGTTGGTCCCTGTTGGCTCCTGGGGGTCCCTGTTGGTCCCTGTTGGCTCCTGGAGGTCCCTGTTGGCTCCTGGGGGTCCCTGTTGGCTCCTGGGGGTCCCTGTTGGCTCCTGGGGGTCCCTGTTGGCTCCTGTTGGCTCTTGGGGGTCCATGTTGGTCCCTGTTGGCTCCTGGGGGTCCATGTTGGTCCCTGTTGGCTCCTGAAGGTCCCTGTTGGTTCCTGTTGGCTCCTGGGGGTCCCTGTTGGCTCCTGGGGATACCTGTTGGTCCCTGTTGGCTCCTGGGGGTCCCTGTTGGTCCCTGTTGGCTCATGGGGGTCCCTGTTGGCTCATGGGGGTCCCTGTTGGCTCATGGGGGTCCCTGTTGGCTCATGGGGGTCCCTGTTGGCTCCTGGGGGTCCCTGTTGGTTCCTGTTGGCTCCTGGGGGTCCCTGTTGGTTCCTGTTGGCTCCTGGGGGTCCCTGTTGGCTCCTGGGGGTCCCTGTTGGTCCCTGTTGGCTCCTGGGGGTCCCTGTTGGTTCCTGGGGACCCTGTTGGTCCCTGTTGGCTCCTGGGGGGTTTATGTTGGTCCCTGTTGGCTCCTGGGGGTCCCTGTTGGCTCCTGGGGGTCCCTGTTGGCTCCTGGGGGTCCCTGTTGGCTCCTGGGGGTCCCTGTTGGCTCCTGGGGGTCCCTGTTGGTCCCTGTTGGCTCCTGGGGGTCCCTGTTGGTCCCTGTTGCTCCTGGGGGTCCCTGTTGGTCCCTGTTGGCTCCTGGGGGTCCCTGTTGGCTCCTGGGGGACCCTATTGGTCCCTGTTGGCTCCTGGGGGTCTCTGTTGGTCCCTGTTGGCTCCTGGGGGTCCCTGTTGGCTCCTGGGGGTCCCTGTTGGCTCCTGGGGGTCCCTGTTGGCTCCTGGGGGTCCCTGTTGGCTCCTGGGGGTCCCTGTTGGCTCCTGGGGGTCCCTGTTGGCTCCTGGGGGTCCCTGTTGGCTCCTGTTGGCTCCTGGGGGTCCCTGTTGGTTCCTGTTGGCTCCTGGGGGTCCGTTGGCTCCTGTTGGCTCCTGGGGGTCCGTTGGCTCCTGTTGGCTCCTGGGGGCTCCTGTTGGCTCCTGGGGGTCCCTATTGGCTCCTGGGGGTCCATGTTGGTCCCTGTTGGCTCCTAGGGGTCCCTGTTGGTCCCTGTTGGCTCCTGGGGGTCCCTGTTGGCTCCTGGGGGTCCCTGTTGGCTCCTGGGGGTCCCTGTTGGCTCCAGTTGGCTCCTGGGAGTCCCTGTTGGCTCCTGGGGGTCCCTGTTGGCTCCTGTTGGCTCCTGGGGGTCCCTGTTGGTTCCTGTTGGCTCCTGGGGGTCCCTGTTGGTTCCTGTTGGCTCCTGGGGGTCCTTGTTGGCTCCTGGGGGTCCTTGTTGGCTCCTGGGGGTCCCTGTTAGCTCCTGGGGGTCCCTGTTAGCTCCTGTTGGCTCCTGGGGCTCCCTGTTGGTTCCTGTTGGCTCCTGGGGCTCCCTGTTGGTTCCTGTTGGCTCCTGGGGCTCCCTGTTGGTTCCTGGGGGTCCCTGTTGGTCCCTGTTGGCTCCTGGGGGTCCCTGTTGGCTCCTAAGGGTCCCTGTTGGCTCCTGTTGGTTCCTGTTGGCTCCTGGGGGTCCCTGTTGGTTCCTGTTGGCTCCTGGGGGTCCCTGTTGGTTCCTGTTGGTTCCTGGGGGTCCCTGTTGGTCCCTGTTGGCTCCTGGGGGTCCCTGTTAGTTCCTGTTGGTTCCTGGGGGTCCCTGTTGGCTCCTGGGGGTCCCTGTTGGCTCCTGGGGGTCCCTGTTGGTCCCTGTTGGCTCCTGGGGGTCCCTGTTGGTCCCTGTTGGCTCCTGGAGGTCCCTGTTGGCTCCTGGGGGTCCCTGTTGGCTCCTGGGGGTCCCTGTTGGCTCCTGGGGGTCCCTGTTGGCTCCAGTTGGCTCCTGGGAGTCCCTGTTGGCTCCTGGGGGTCCCTGTTGGCTCCTGTTGGCTCCTGGGGGTCCCTGTTGGTTCCTGTTGGCTCCCGGGGGTCCCTGTTGGTTCCTGTTGGCTCCTGGGGGTCCTTGTTGGCTCCTGGGGGTCCTTGTTGGCTCCTGGGGGTCCCTGTTAGCTCCTGGGGGTCCCTGTTAGCTCCTGTTGGCTCCTGGGGCTCCATGTTGGTTCCTGTTGGCTCCTGGGGCTCCCTGTTGGTTCCTGTTGGCTCCTGGGGCTCCCTGTTGGTTCCTGGGGGTCCCTGTTGGTCCCTGTTGGCTCCTGGGGGTCCCTGTTGGCTCCTAAGGGTCCCTGTTGGCTCCTGTTGGTTCCTGTTGGCTCCTGGGGGTCCCTGTTGGTTCCTGTTGGCTCCTGGGGGTCCCTGTTGGTTCCTGTTGGTTCCTGGGGGTCCCTGTTGGTCCCTGTTGGCTCCTGGGGGTCCCTGTTAGTTCCTGTTGGTTCCTGGGGGTCCCTGTTGGCTCCTGGGGGTCCCTGTTGGCTCCTGGGGGTCCCTGTTGGTCCCTGTTGGCTCCTGGGGGTCCCTGTTGGTCCCTGTTGGCTCCTGGGGGTCCCTGTTGGCTCCTGGGGGTCCCTGTTGGCTCCTGGGGGTCCCTGTTGGCTCCTGTTGGCTCTTGGGGGTCCATGTTGGTCCCTGTTGGCTCCTGGGGGTCCATGTTGGTCCCTGTTGGCTCCTGGGGATACCTGTGGGTCCCTGTTGGCTCCTGGGGGTCCCTGTTGGCTCCTGAGGGTCTCTGTTGGCTCCTGTTGGCACCTGGGGGTTCCTGTTGGTTCCTGTTGGCTCCTGGGGGTCCCTGTTGGCTCCTGGGGGTCCCTGTTGGTCCTTGTTGGCTCCTGGGGGTCCCTGTTGGTCCCTGTTGGCTCATGGGGGTCCCTGTTGGCTCATGGGGGTCCCTGTTGGCTCATGGGGGTCCCTGTTGGCTCATGGGGGTCCCTGTTGGTTCCTGTTGGCTCCTGGGGGTCCCTGTTTGTTCCTGTTGGCTCCTGGGGGTCCCTGTTGGCTCCTGGGGGTCCCTGTTGGTCCCTGTTGGCTCCTGGGGGTCCCTGTTGGTTCCTGGGGACCCTGTTGGTCCCTGTTGGCTCCTGGGGGGTTTATGTTGGTCCCTGTTGGCTCCTGGGGGTCCCTGTTGGCTCCTGGGGGTCCCTGTTGGCTCCTGGGGGTCCCTGTTGGCTCCTGGGGGTCCCTGTTGGCTCCTGGGGGTCCCTGTTGGTCCCTGTTGGCTCCTGGGGGTCCCTGTTGGTCCCTGTTGCTCCTGGGGGTCCCTGTTGGTCCCTGTTGGCTCCTGGGGGTCCCTGTTGGCTCCTGGGGGACCCTATTGGTCCCTGTTGGCTCCTGGGGGTCCCTGTTGGTCCCTGTTGGCTCCTGGGGGTCCCTGTTGGCTCCTGGGGGTCCCTGTTGGCTCCTGTTGGTCCCTGTTGGCTCCTGGGGGTCCCTGTTGGCTCCTGGGGGTCCCTGTTGGCTCCTGGGGGTCCCTGTTGGCTCCTGGGGGTCCCTGTTGGCTCCTGGGGGTCCCTGTTGGCTCCTGGGGGTCCCTGTTGGCTCCTGTTGGCTCCTGGGGGTCCCTGTTGGCTCCTGTTGGCTCCTGGGGGTCCCTGTTGGTTCCTGTTGGCTCCTGGGGGTCCGTTGGCTCCTGTTGGCTCCTGGGGGTCCGTTGGCTCCTGTTGGCTCCTGGGGGCTCCTGTTGGCTCCTGGGGGTCCCTATTGGCTCCTGGGGGTCCATGTTGGTCCCTGTTGGCTCCTGGGGGTCCCTGTTGGTCCCTGTTGGCTCCTGGGGGTCCCTGTTGGCTCCTGAGGGTCTCTGTTGGCTCCTGTTGGCACCTGGGGGTTCCTGTTGGTTCCTGTTGGCTCCTGGGGGTCCCTGTTGGCTCCTGGGGGTCCCTGTTGGTCCTTGTTGGCTCCTGGGGGTCCCTGTTGGTCCCTGTTGCTCCTGGGGTTCCCTGTTGGCTCATGGGGTTCCCTGTTGGCTCATGGGGGTCCCTGTTGGCTCATGGGGGTCCCTGTTGGCTCATGGGGGTCCCTGTTGGCTCATGGGGGTCCCTGTTGGCTCATGGGGGTCCCTGTTGGTTCCTGTTGGCTCCTGGGGGTCCCTGTTGGTTCCTGTTGGCTCCTGGGGGTCCCTGTTGGCTCCTGGGGGTCCCTGTTGGTCCCTGTTGGCTCCTGGGGGTCCCTGTTGGTTCCTGGGGACCCTGTTGGTCCCTGTTGGCTCCTGGGGGTTTATGTTGGTCCCTGTTGGCTCCTGGGGGTCCCTGTTGGCTCCTGGGGGTCCCTGTTGGCTCCTGGGGGTCCCTGTTGGCTCCTGGGGGTCCCTGTTGGTCCCTGTTGGCTCCTGGGGGTCCCTGTTGGCTCCTGGGGGTCCCTGTTGGTCCCTGTTGGCTCCTGGGGGTCCCTGTTGGCTCCTGGGGGTCCCTGTTGGCTCCTGTTGGCTCCTGGGGGACCCTATTGGTCCCTGTTGGCTCCTGGGGGTCCCTGTTGGTCCCTGTTGGCTCCTGGGGGTCCCTGTTGGCTCCTGGGGGTCCCTGTTGGCTCCTGGGGGTCCCTGTTGGCTCCTGTTGGCTCCTGGGGGTCCCTGTTGGCTCCTGGGGGCCCCTGTTGGCTCCTGGGGGCCCCTGGGTCCCTGTCCGGGCCCCTGGGACCCTGTCCGGGCCCCTGGGACCCTGTCCAGGCCCCTGGGACCCTGTCCTCTCCCCCGAGCTGGCTGAGGGGGGGGGGCAGCAGGGACACCCACAAGCCTGGAGAGGGGAGCAGGGACCCAAAATATACTTTTTTTTTTTGCTGCAGACGACTTTCCCTTAAGGCCCTGTCACACACATTGCTAAATCTGTGGCAGATCTGTGGTTGCAGTGAAATTGTGGACAATCAGTGGCAGGTTTGTGGCTGTGTACAAATGGAACAATATGTCCATGATTTCACTGCAACCACAGATCTGCCAAAGATTTATCTGTGTGTGACAGGGCCTTTACCCCTAAAATTTTGTTCAAATGATACTTTCTGCCCCCAGGCGGCAGTAGCAGAAGCTGCTTGACTTGTTACACCATGTAGGCCTACTTTAGAAAACACAAGACACAGATAAATATTAAAATGTCTTAATATTCTATTTCAGAAACATATATTAATGTCTAGTGATGACTGCTTTTACACATCTTCATTCTGTGGGAACAACAACAACAGTAAACATTAGCGAACTTTCCTTTATCTTTTCGAAACAGAACAGATAAACAAAAGTGACCCTGTATTGTCAGCTATTGAAATGTCCCTGCTGGGATACACATATGTCCTGTCTACCAGTCTAAAGATAGCCTGATTTGGGGGTATGGATCGCGTACAGTAACATTATTTTGTAAATTCTATTTGAATTCTAGTTTAAGGCATGAGAGGAAAAAAAAAAGCCTGTTTAGAAACAATGCCATACACGAACCTTCATACGTCAGACTGGTGGGGGGGGGTGCAGGCGACAGCCCTCTGTCGCTCCTCCTGGTGGGGGTGCAGGCGGCAGCCCTCTGTCGCTCCTCCTGGTGGGGGTGCAGGCGGCAGCCCTCTGTCGCTCCTCCTGGTGGGGGTGCAGGCGGCAGCCCTCTGTCGCTCCTCCTGGTGGGGGTGCAGGCGGCAGCCCTCTGTCTCCTCTCTGGCTGGCTTAGTGGGCCTCTGGATCTGCCGTTACTCGGTTCTGTAAAGACCTCTTATAGTATTCTGCACTGTGCTACATTTTAATTTTTTCTTTTTTTCTTTCTACAGAATGAAAACTGCAAGCTAGGAATGGTCAATGTTCCAGTTTTTCTTTTCTTTTTTTTCCTTGCTTAATTATTCAGTTTAATAAAATGTTTATAGTTTGACATGTTTGTTTTCTCTTATTTAATGTACATCATATGCACATATAATATATAGTGTGTATTACTAAGGTGAGAGCATTGGTGTATACAAATTTATATAAGTACTATTATATTGGGGGGTTTTTTCCCTTTCAGATTTGATGCCTGAACCATAATTTAAGGGGGAAAAAAAGCAACGTGAGCACAGCACTTGAGACCTGTCATAGACTTTGCTGCCCTCAGGATAGATATGCAGATTTTGATGCAGATTCTTAAAATCTGCATGAAAAAAGCATCAAACACAGCGTGGGCACAGGGCCTAAGATGGTCTTGGGTGAAATGCAGTTGTGGTGGTAGGGTTTGAGTATTATTCTTGTTCTCTGGCTACCTTCACAGAGACATTTAGAGCAATGCTGGCCCACTGCAATATTCAAGGGCCACAAACAATACGAGTTTTTTGGGGCCTTTGCAGCTGGGTCTTGGCGCAAACTGGTGCCCGGCTGGCGGGTTCTCGGTGCAGACAGGGCAGAGTGGGCTGCAAGATTTTACCTGACACTGTTGTGGGCTGTATCCTCTGGCACGGCTGTATCCTCTGGCACGGCTGTATCCTCTGGCACGGCTGTATCCTCTGGCACGGCTGTATCCTCTGGCACGGCTTTATCCTCTGGCACGGCTTTATCCTCTGGCACGGCTTTATCCTCTGGCACGGCTTTATCCTCTGGCACGGCTGTATCCTCTGGCACGGCTGTATCCTCTGGCACGGCTGTATCCTCTGGCACGGCTGTATCCTCTGGCACGGCTGTATCCTCTGGCACGGCTGTATCCTCTGGCACGGCTGTATCCTCTGGCACGGCTTTATCCTCTGGCACGGCTTTATCCTCTGGCACGGCTTTATCCTCTGGCACGGCTTTATCCTCTGGCACGGCTTTATCCTCTGGCACGGCTTTATCCTCTGGCACGGCTTTATCCTCTGGCACGGCTTTATCCTCTGGCACGGCTTTATCCTCTGGCACGGCTGTATCCTCTGGTGCATTTTTATTTTGTAAAGTTTATTTGAATTCTAGTTACAGAGACAAGGCATGAGGGAAATACAACGGCTCAGACATCTGACTAGTTTTCATTGGCGATGCCATTTAAACCTCCATTTGTCAGAATTATTTCATCACTGCCGTTTATCACCTCCAGTTTGTCCCTATAGCTAGAATAGAAATAGTTAACAGTACATTTATAAGACAATATTCACCTGGTATTGGACCTAAAATGGGGAAAAAAAAGCACAACATGGAATTAATAAACTTTTTAAACACGAAAAATTCAATCGTCGATTCTCCTCAATATGAGCCTAGGGATAAGCTTCATTCTTATGGGCGGATCCCTGCAGTCGTCATCTCTTTAAATGAAAAAAAGGAATACCTATGTTAAAACAGGTTTGTGGTTTAAAGACGAGATCAATGAACATATTCACTTATTACCCGGGCTGTTTCCTTTTCCTCAACACCCTCCCAGTCGTCGTGGATCTTGTGCGGACACTGGACGGGATAGATTCTGTCGGCCTGAAATAAACAATAATATTAGTATACACCCTGACGATGCACACATGATCACTGCTCTTCTAGCAAGTCCAGCTCATCCCACAGAAGCAGCTGCGCTCACTCACTGTGCGGTCACTGGCATAAGACCGCTTTACACAGGACATCTGTCAGGCATTGAAGTGGCCAGGGTATTAAATTGCTGTGAATCCCAGAGACTTAACTTTTGAGTGACAGACACTGAATGCCCTGTAAGGTGCCATGTTTACACGACCTGATAGCCAACCAAATGTGCTCATTTGAGCAATAATTCAGTAAACTGCTGGGCTGTGTAAAGTTACCCTTAGGGTAGAGTGACACTTGTGCATAGTAACTGAGGAGAGAGCATCAGATGCAATATGCTAATGACCCTCGGATCCCGCTCGCTGCAAGCGTGAGCAGAGTGTCATGCCGCTGTGATCCATTCCTGAGAGCAGATCCTAGCTGCGGAAGAGAGATTAATCCCCTCTTCTCCTCCATTGTCAGCCTGTGCACATATCGCACTGCACTAGGATGACATCTGAGAGCAGTCCGATGTTTCTCCCTCACCCACAGACTTGTATGGACGAGTGAAGAGACTCACAGACCATGGCAGCATGCTGCGATTTTTTTTTTTTTCCTTAGTCCAATTAGGGCTGAGAAAAAAAAAAAAACTTGCAGAGGTGAGCTGCTGTATTGTCTTAAATGGGGCCAAATGCAATGCCAGATTTCTCTCACATTGCTCTCATGCGCCATTGTGACTCTACCCTTAGAGTGCGTGCCCACGATCAGGGCTGGCAGTGTGTCGCCCTGGGCAAGCCAGGGGACACGGGTAACAACACCACCACACCCCACACTCCAGGTAGGCACACCTGCTAACCCAAAAATCCTTGTTGCCTCCCTCCAAGAGTCTGTTGATGCACACCAGGGGGTGGGCCAGGCGGTTGGCTCCGCCCATCTAGGAGCTCACAGCTCTGGAGGCAGGAAGTGACGAGGCAGAGTAGCCCAGGCAGGGCTTGAGTAAAGAGCAGATAGCTCAGGGACGAGCTTGAGTGCAGTTCTGTCAGGGAGGAGGAGTGACAGGAGTGAAGTGAAGCCCAGGCAGGGCAAGTGTGAGGAGCTAAGAGAGAAAGTAAAGCAACTAAGTGAAAGTGACAGAAGGAAGACAGCCTGAGAGCCCAGCTGTGTGTAGGGCTAGAACAGCAAGGTCAGCGACGGCGGTGACTGTCCGGAGTGGGACAGTTCGGAAGTTCCTGGAAGGACCCCGTTGGCTGTGTGCCCGGTGGTCTGGAGCAGTGTTCCGAAGGACAGTCAGCACCAGGGCAGGGGCCTCTCGGACCCCGGCAAGGCTAGGAGTCGCCCAATTTGCCGAATCCGTCAGTGAAGGGGACGTAGATCCCCCAACAACAAAGTCCCGATTGACGGCAACAGCCCGACCATTACCGGGGAGACACCGCCACCGCCAAGGCACCAGTTTCCCCAGGGCCAGCGCCTGCGGGCAAAGTGTAGAGCTCCTCCGGCCCAGATTGCAGTCGGGGAGCGGGTAACCGGAGGGAATCCACCGCTACCATCAGACAACATCGGTGCAAAGAAGAGTAACATCACCGTCACCTACCGGGAGTGCAGGTGCAGCCGTCTGTGGGACCGTCCTACCAGCCGTTGGTTTACCGTACAAACTGTGTCCGTGTGTCAGGCTGAGTGAGTACCACAGTGCCGCAAGGCACAGCGCTGCCCCCGCGTCCCTGCGCCCTCCAGGCCCTACACTTCACATCTCATCACCGGGCCCCGGGATCACCAACCCCTACCCACGGAGGGGCAACACAACACCTGGCTGCTCCCATCACCATCCCCGGGAACCCCACACTGAGCAGCGGTGGTGCAGTCACCACAACCGTGGGTGGCGTCACGAACTATAACCCCAACAAACACCCCCCTTTCACTCACGGGCGAGGAGTGTCGCTCGAGACACCCCGGGATCCGGCCCGCAGCTCGAGCCACCAGGAGCAACTGCCGGACCCGAGCAGAAGGGGTGAGCGCGGTGTGCTGACACCCTCCTCCCCGCCCGCGACAGCAGCGTTTGGGATGTAGCGTGTTTCTGCTGCTTCCAAAACACTGCATTGTACAGTACAAGCATAGTGGACATGATTTCTAGAAATCACATGCTCGCTGTGCTTGTTTTTTCCGCAGCAAACATTGACCTGTGGCACTGATTTAAAGGTATACCCACCTTGGATTTAAACTTGAGTCACCGGGTACTTCTTCAAGTTGGGCACTGGTAGCATCGACTTCCTGGGCCTGGACCCTTTGCTCCTCTTCTCTGCTGCTTCCTTCTGCTGCTCTGTAGGGGAGACAGAAAACAAACTTAAATTCTGGCAACAGTTTATGTACAAATATGAAATCATCATATCTGCATTGCAATGAATTACCTTGAGGTGCTGGGCTGGGTTTCCCTTGGTCTGCCTGCTCCTGCAACCAGTTGGAACACTTCACAGAGGTCCCCTAAGGTTTTCTCCCTGTAGTTCCTCTCCGCTGTCATGTTCGAATGGCTTAAGTATTTCGAGAACAGATACTTCTCTTTCTCTGTCAGTTTAGACACGGTCCATGTCTGACAGACTTTTCTGACCAGCTTACTGGAGATATTTTCAACATTATACCTAGAAAGGAATAGAGTAGATCGTAAATACATGGCACAATATTTAAAGTATAGTTTTTTGACTTATCACTTACTTTTTGTGGTAGCGTGTAAGGTCGTTGGATACGTTATAAATTTTTATTCCTGAAGTCGATAAGAAGAAGTTATTCGGGCTGTCTCGTGTGGCCAGCACCGGTCTCACTTCTGAAAAGTAAACGTTAAACCACTGTGGAAAAAAACAAAGAAACCACTTGTTAGATTTTGAATGGGGCTTTTGAATGTTACTGTAAGAAGATTTCAACACGACAATTTCTTACTGGAGTCCACAACAGTGCCCACATGAGAGAGGGATCTGCTCCACCAGAACAGGAAAACTTCAGGGTAAAAATACGGTACCTCTTCTAAGGCTCAGTTGGGATTTCTGAGCAGGAGAGGGGCTACCGCTGGGTTATCTTAATAAATAGAAAAGTCACCTCTGCGCCAACTGCATCGGAGGAGAAGTACCACCCTTTTATTCTGTAGGTTTACTGTCCTGGTGGGGCGGATCCCCCTCAAGTCTAAGATACACGGCGAGTAATACGGAGCGAGTGTAATGCGATAAAAAAAAAAAACAACTCATTCCACTTGGACCAATATTACTCTATGGGGCAACTCCCATGAGCGATTATTTTCTCAGCCCTAATCAGACCGAGAAAACAGTCGCAGCATGCTGCGAGTGTTCTGCGAGCTTGTTTCACTCGCACCCATTCAAGTCTATGGGGGCGAGAGAAACATCGTATTGCTCTCACATTAAACCGGTGTAACGCAAGAGCAGTGCGATTCTCGCATCAGCCAGCAATAGAGGAGATAGGGAGACCAATCCCTTCCTCTCCTCTGCAGCGCCTGCCCACCCCTCCGCAGCTGTGGTGTGATCGGACCACAGTCACGTGTCACTCGCATGACACACAGCTCCCGCTGTGCTGCTAGCGTGAGCCGAGTGTCATGCGAGGACTCGTAGTAATCCCCGTATGGCCTCGGCCTAATGTGTGTGCTGTCGCTACGACCGGAAAATCTTACCTCCTCTTCTTCTTGATTGAGAACAAAGCACGCTACTTGTTGGGCAGCAGTTTTATGGGATTTAACGCCAACAACTGCCAGTTCTTCTTGATTTTGATGCAAGTAATGCATCCTTTCCGTCCACTCAGAAACCTGTGAATCAATACATGGGAAAGTTGGAGAGACAGATGGTTTTATAGGACAATAAGGAGAAGCAGGTTTTTACTTACGGTCATATTTTTGGCAACTCCTGGTCTTAGCAAGTGTCGTAGTACAATTAGGGCTTCAAGATAATAAAGTATATTCAGCTGAGCCTCTTGATCTCGGGATCCTTCTTTGACGTCCTCGATGGCTTGTAAGAACGCTGGCTTTGCGACATTCAAAAGCGCCCGACATTGCTCTGGTGTTTTGTCGGTTTTCTGCAATTCTAGGTAAGGCCTATTAAAGAATGTGAAGACGGTAAAAAAAAAAAAAAAAAAAAAAAAAAAAAAATTGTGGATACCCAGGAAGGATAAATGATAGCTCATGACATACCTTTTGCTAACCACCTCTTTTGCAATTCCCTTAGAAAAGGTCTTCTGGATGTCCATAATCACCTTCTTGAAATATTTCATGATCTTATAAAGTTTTCTGTTTTGCCGCGTTACATCGGTCGCAAACAGCAGGTAGTGTACAAATCTCCGGACATGCTTCAAGTAGTTGGAGGCGGTTTGGTTGCACAGGCCAATGTCTTTGAGCTTTTTGAAGAATGAGCGTGCTTTCTCAATCTTCTTTGCAAAATTGAGGCTCACACGGCGCTTGTCCATAAAATACAGAAACCTCGACACATTTTCAACTTTTTGCTTGTAACTCTCCAGTTTACAGTGGTTTTGTAAATAGTCAGAAAAACCTTGTAGGATTGGATCGGACGAAGGATGGCGATTATACAATCCTGCTTCTTGCATTTTGATCCTCAAAGTAACACTCCATTTTATCCTTGAAGATCTATACATTTGGAGGAAACAGATTACAACCTTGATTAAAAAAAAAACAAAAAACAAACCCATATATGTATGTACAAGAGACAGACCAGGGTGGGAAGAAAGCAGGGAGAGAGAGAGAGAGACAGAGAGAGAGAGACAGAGACAGAGACAGAGAGAGAGAGACACAGAGACAGAGAGAAAGAGAGAGAGACACACACACACAGAGAGAAAGAGAGACAGAGACAGAGACACTGGACACTGAAGGAGCAGGACACTGTAAGATGAGCTCCTGATTCAACCACAGTTTATACCTTATAATGAGCAGATTGGAGGACATAATACGGAAATCTACAGATATGACGGAGTACTAAGCACACTGGACAAACTTTAAGGATTTTAAGCAATGACAAGAAAAATCACAAGAAAAATTAATACACAGATGGAAAAGGAGGACAAGATTGCCTAGTGGAAACCCAGCAAACAGACCACCATCAAACCCTACCAGCACTGCGCATCCCCAAGGTAAGGGCTCCATGCCAATACACTGCTAAAATAAGAATTGATCGTATATTACGCATTAGAAAATATAAAAGAAAGACCTTTAAAATGAAACAACACGGGGATAGCACTGTAGTCAATGCAGGAGACCTGGAGAAGGCAACTGGAGCCAGCAGGGGGTCTGACACATTAGTGATAACCTTCCCTGAGAATGCCAAATCCAAGGAAGCTAGAAAAGCCATAAAACTGGACTCTATGAAGAAAAACCCAGAGACACTACTAATAGACTCTAATGAACAGGGGGAAAAAACAAATCTGTTATTCTACTCAGGGCACCATGAAGCCTGGGACCAGACTCTCAGCAAACATTACAAGAACATAAAAAAACAGGGCATTAGCAGGGGCAAACAAATTAGAGTACAGGATGAGGAGGACCCTGAGACCTTTAATCTCTCCATAAATATGTATAGAAATGGAACTATCATGGTCCAAGGAACGGAACAAAAAATGGAGGAATTTCATCAACAATTCCAGCACATTAAAAACCAAGTGAAAACCCTAATGAAGGAAGCATATCCACAAGTGACCAGACCACAGCAGACAGAATCTCCAGCCACCCCCCAGCCCCATCTACATCTCAATCATCACAACCCCCCAGGGATATACTCAGAGACTGCTTGGCCCAATTAGAATGCGAGTTTATTCAATTCAAAGAAGAATTTCAAAGAAGCCAAGGTGAGAAAAATGCAAATGACCAACTGAGGGGGGAAATATCAAGTGTGAAAACAGACCTGTGGGAATTGCAAAGGTCACTTCAAGAGCTGCAGGAAGAAAATGCATACCTCAAAAGAAGAAATAACCCAGCTAAAATCCTCAATCCTACAACAAAAACTAGAGAGGGCACCTCAAAGTATAAGCACTCCCCCAAAACAAATGCCTGCACCAACTACCCTGGTGCCAGATATATCACGGCCTGCGACAACCTCAGCCAGACGGACTCTACACATAACCCCAGCAATAACAATACAGCCCCACAAGCACAGCATATCAGGGTGTCCAACACCCCTGGACCCAACAACACGAAGGAAACCGCTACCATCAACCCCAGCAATGACAATACAGCCCCACCAGCACAGCAAATCAGGGTATCCAACACCCCTAGACAACAATACAAAGGAAACCCCTACCATCAACCCCAGCAATTAAAATGCATCATCACAACAAACAAGGGCAACCAACACTCAGAGACCCAACACACAGAAAAAAAATGGCCCAAATAAAACACTGGATCCTGATATAGTCCTAATAGACTCAAATGGGAAATACCTGGACACTCAGAGACTGTTTCCGACGGCTCGGGTTATAAAAATTCACTGCTCAACGATCCCACAAGCAGAGGAGGTGATCAGTAACCCATATTTCACCGAGCCCACACACCTCATACTACACACCGGCACAAACGATATCCACCAAGAGACAGTCACAAAGGACCTATCAAAACTCGCACTAGCAGCCCAGCAAAAATTCCCCAGAACCAAAATAATCCTGTCTGCCCTGCTTCCAAGGAAAGATGTACACCAACAAATAACCCAGCAAATCAACTCAGAGCTGGCCACCAGTATTACCTCAGCACCAAACATACAGCTGGCAAGACACCCCGAAATAACGCTCCATCACCTCTATGACGACAAACACCTCAATAAACAAGGAGTCAGCCATCTAGCAAAAGAGCTAAAGGACATGGTTCTAAACAGACCTCCAAGACCACAAGCAAGACACCCACCAAACAGATGGCAGCCCACAGAGATCCCCGGAGAGAGCCCACAGAGATGGCAGAAATACTCAAGACCACATGCCCCAAAATGGCAATACAAAGCAACAGAGGGCAGCAACATGGCAGAAATAAGGACATTGCTCAACACATTGTGCAGCAAACTCTTAGGACACTACTAAAATATGCCACCCAAACCCACCACTAAATCCGGTTATGTCCTATGAAAAATCTATCCTTCCTCATTATAAGGTATATCAACTAAATATGACATCCTTAGTTATCAGCAGCTGGAACATTCAAGGATTGAATGCCTCAGCTTTTGGGTCCAAGACAAATGACCCAGACTTCAAACAAAGGCTAAAGAACATTGACATCCAGATCCTCCTGGAGACATGGGCCCGGGCAGAGGAGGAATCTCTCGTACCCATGGGATACAAGGAATTTTCTGTCTCCGCCCAGAAAAACAAGAACACCAAACACGGCCGCTGCTCAGGGGGCATACTAATATGGTACAAGGAGGAGATCCAAGAACATATCAAGGCAATAAAAAGAGGAGAAAGCCATATCTGGATGCAGATAAGCAGCTCCATCCTCACCTCTCAGCAGGACATCTACCTCTGCGCAGCCTACATCCCTCCATCAGAATCCCCATACTATAAGCCGGACATCTATGAGGAACTGCAGAGGGAGGCTGCCCAATTCCAGTCCAAAGGTAAGGTGCTCATCTGTGGAGACCTGAACGCCAGGACAGGTACAGAGAAGGACTACCTGTCACCTGACGGAAACACATACGTCCTGGGAGATGAGCCCTTCTACAGAGACTCAGTACAGACAACAAGAAACAGCTATGACAGAGTGGTGAATAAAAGCGGCAGAAAACTGCTGAACCTGTGCCGGAGCTTGGGGCTGCATATACTGAACGGGCGCACCAGGGGGGACTCATTAGGGAGATTTACACTAAACTCCCACACGGGCAGTAGTGTAGTGGATTATGCCATAACAGACATAGACCCAGCAAACAAATGCCTTCATAGTCACCCCCGACACCCACATGTCAGACCACAACCAGACACTGCTGTACCTGAGATCCACGGACAAGTCACCCACACAAAAGCCCCACTTGAGCGGTCTCCACAATTTGCCACCATCCTTCAAGTGGTCCAAACAGTTAGCCATTGAATACACCAACATGACCAACAGAACAGAGATTAAAGAGCTGCTTGTAGACTTTCACACAAAATCCTATACATCAAACCAGCAAGGGGTCAACCTGGCAGTAAACGACTTTAATAACCTCCTATATACCATGGCAGAGCTAGCAGGCCTCAGAAGGACCAACTCCAAGAGACCTATAAATAAACAAGGCCAAAAATGGTTTGATAAAGAATGCAAGGCACTGCGCAACTCCCTAAGGATAGCCTCAAATCAAAAAACACAGAGACCCGGACAACAAGGAGCTAAGAGTGGTCCATGACACCCTACAGAGGCAATACAAGCGAACCCTCAAGGAGAAAAAACAAAAGCACATCTCCCACAAACTGCAGCAGCTCGAAGACTCCCTCCAGGACAACTCATTCTGGGAGACATGGAGCCATATCGGTACAAGTCCCAAGCAAAGCACCCTCCACATTCAAAATGGCAATATCTGATCTGGCACAGCTACTTCAAGGGCCTCTACAAGAATATCCCAGAAGACGACCTAACCCCAGAACAAGAGCATATAATGACTAAACTGAGGGACATGGAGGAGACAATCAAGGACTTTCAAAATCCTCTGGACATACCAATCAGTGTGCTGGAAATAAAAGACAGAATCAAACTGCTAAAATGTAAGAAGGCCGCGGGCAGTGACGGCATCCTGCCTGAGATGATCAAATACAGTTCCCCAGATATCCATGCAGCACTGGCTAAACTATTCACCCACGTCCTGAGTGCCGGCTACTTCCCTCAAAGCTGGAATCAAGGTCTCATAACGCCCATCTACAAGGAT